>NC_048903.1:1877092-1915260 GCF_011077185.1 Oxyura jamaicensis | reverse complement strand
GTCAGGGGATGGGGAACGGGGGTGTCTGGGGTCAGGGGAGGGGGAACGGGGGTGTCTGGTGATGGGGAACAGGGGGTTCTGGGGTCAGGGGAGGGGGAATGGGGGTCAGGGGAGGGGGAAGGGGCAGTTTCTGGAGCCAGGGGATGGGGAACGAGGGGTGTCTGGGGTCAGGGGATGGGGGTATCTGGGGTTAGGGGGGTCCAGGGAGTGGGAGCCAGGGAGCAAGGAACAGGAGGGGGGAGTTTGGGGCCAGGGGGTTAAGGGAGCAGGGGTCGTGGGTCTGACGGGGTCTGGGGGGAATGGGGACCCAAGGGTGGGGGTTTGGGGGCCAGGGGTCTGCCCAGGAGCAGGTCCGGGGAGCTGGGCCCAGGGGAAAACCAGGGGCTGGGTGTTTGGGGGTGTATAGGAGCAGGGTCCAGGAGATTCTAGCAGTGCCCAGGATCAGGGTCCCAGGGGTGTCCGGGAGCAGGGCCGCCCTAACCGCTTCCCTCCTCCCCTCCCATGGGCCGCCGCAGTCCGAGGAGCTGGGGGCCCGGCCGGAGCCGCACGTCGCCGCGCTGAGGTAAAGGCCCGGGGATCCTCAGGTAGGAGCCGGGGCTGGCCCCGGCCCTGCCTTACCTTGTGCTTCGCTCCGCAGGCGAGCGCTGAGCGGAGACGTCCGAGCATGGCTGTCTGCTGTCACCCAGATCGAGCTGGAGCCCACCATCGACATCTCCTGCGCTCAATACAAGTGTACCGGTCAGTCTGCCAGCAGTCCTCCCCCTGACGCTTCTGTGGGTGTGTAGGGAGCTGTATTTCTGCAGAAGACCCACCAAACCCCCTGGTAGCCCCTTCTAATGCCAAGAAGGTCCAAGAAACTGGCAAAAATCACCATCAGAAAGAAGAAACACGTGAAGTCCAGATTACGGAAAAGCCATCACTGCAGCCTTGCTGCTGGTAGCTCTGACTGGGTGCAGTGTTGTAGCCAGCCCCTGCCTTTTTGGAGATGTTCAGCCTGAGCTTGCTGCCTCACGCCGTGTGTGCTCACTGCCATGCAGCAGGGAGAGGCGTGCAGCTCCTGAGTGCGGTTCATGAAGTCCGATGGTAAAATGTCACCTCAGTGAGTCACCTCACCTAGCCTTTTAGTCACGAAAAATCACCTCAGGCCGGGGATATTTTTACTGCTCTTAACTCTAAAGTTTTCTGCACAACCAACTGCTGGCCTCTTCTTAGAGATGCACCCCCCTCCAGCAACAAACCTCCTGAAAGGGCAGCGGTGCATTAAAGGATCAGACCTTGAATCACCAATTAATGTAGGAATCTCTGTCCACTGCACCCAGCAATAGCTGCAGAGGGTGGGTGACAAGAACCGTAACCGTCTGCGTCCTCCAGTGGGCTAAATCCATCACTTACAGCAAAATCCCACAGCATTACTCTTGCTGTGTTGGTGATGCTGACCGGTGACACTACAGTTCTTGGGAAGGGCACGTTTCTTCTTGTATCCTCATGGGGACAAAGCTGCAAAGCAGCCATCAAAATTACTTGTACGTATAATAGGTTCTACTGCAGCAAAATGTGTGTAATTGCAGATGTCTTACTGTGCCACGACGATGAGCTGGAGGGTCGGAGGATTGCTTTCATCCTGTACCTCGTGCCACCCTGGGAGAAAAGCGATGGGGGGACACTGGACCTGTTCAGCACAGATGGTAAGGGCTTGGAGCTCAGCCTCAGGTGGCTGAAAAAGATGCAGCTTATGTACCCCTTGCAGCAGCTCTGCCCTCAAGCAGTACAAGGAAGATAAATAATTTATTCGTAATTCAGAAAAGCTGACATATAGATAAAACTTGCACCTTGGAGAGGGGCTGTAGTAGTCTTTGCAGGGAAAGCTAGTGGGTGACAGCAGAGGAAAAGAGAGGCCGATAAAGAGGGGAATCCTTTTTTTCCCCACTCTTTTGAAGGAGCCAAGAGTGGAGGCAGGATAGAAGTGAAGCCAGTAACTGTGCTTGGAACTTTAATGTGACAGAGATAACTTCCCTTTCCAGGAATAGAAGTTCACTGATTGCTCATCAAGCTCTTGCTCTGAGCTCCATACCTTATACCCAGGTGTCTCACTGGTCATGACGTCGTGAAATCAGAGAGAAATGTCAGTTCCTAGCAAGTGCCAGTTCTTAACCAGAGTATGCTTTCTTCCTCCTCAGAACACTTTCAGCCACAGAAAATTATCAAGTCATTAATGCCTTCGTGGAACACACTGGTTTTCTTTGAAGTGTCTCCAGTCTCTTTCCACCAGGCAAGGAGCTGCCTTTTATTCATTTTGTTTTTTCTTGTTGTTGTGGTTATTCATTCTGTGTGTAATAACAGTCCTGGTGGGGAGGGGAGAAGGAAAAGGGAGAAGTGTGGGCAGTCAGGACAGATACTTATGCTAAGTGCTGTGTGTTAAAGGCTAGTGACTTTAGGGAGGAAGGAACTGACAAGGCCAGCTTTAAACCATCTAACTTCATCATCTTGGGGAAGAAAAAGTTCCAAAGTATTCATGTGCTATTCAGAAATTCATGACAGTTGGTGGCTAGCAACCGGTCGTAAGGGGATGGCTCTCTCTTCACACTGCCATTACAGTTCAGCACCCTAGAATCTGCAGCTGTTCAGTTTAGCCCAATTTATGTCTGTGCACAATTTGATGAAATCAATGTTTAACGGCGGCTATCGCTGTGAAAAACAAGGGTTTCCACAGACCAGTTTAAATGCTAGGATAAAAGGCCAGCTCTTAGTCTGAAAGATTTAATTCAGAGCCAAAGGCATCAGGCAAGTGCCCTTCATGATATCTTGTATTACAGCACTTTTAAAAAAGTAAAAGACAAAAAGGAGACCAGTGTAGCCTGCTGTGGCCCACATGCTCATCTGTATTCTGAGTTTCCAGATTAACCTGTGGCAGCTAAGTTTTGCAGCCTGTGCTGGCTGGTTCTTCAGTTCTTCAACAGAACAAGTGGTAGAAAACTGACGTTACTTTTATTATTAAACTGACTCAACCTTTGCTCATGCTATCAGAGGGGGGGAGTGGGTTCTGCTGGGAGCTCAGGCTAGGATTTTGGAAATCTACAATGGTTTTGAGCATCAGAGTTTGCTTTAGCCCTCTCCGTGTGAACAGAGAATAACCCAGTTTGCTCTAGCCCTTGTCTGACTCCTGTCTGCATGTAGTAGGCTCTCTGGAGTCAAGTCTGCGTCTTATGATGAGTCTACGTAGCCTGTTACGTGGTCTAAACAGTAACGTGCTGCTCAACGATGTTACAGGTGTCAGAGATCCTGTCGGAGGAGAAGTGCCGCCTGTCAGTGAGCGGCTGGTTTCACGGCCCACCAATAGACAGACCTGCACCCTACATTGAAGCTCCCTTGCCCAGGAGCCCACACGTCCCTTACGATGTGAGCAGCAAGCCTAGATTTGCTTACCTGCATTTCCATTTCTTTCACGTCAGCTGGAGTACCTGCCTGGGACACAACAATGCTTGGGGATGCTTTAATCTTTAACTTATCCCATTCTTTTTGTTTCTGTCCGTACATTTGTGGCTAGTTTCCCTCTTGTATATCTCTTTTGACTCTGTCCATTGTGCATGCCAACAACAGCGCAGAGAATGCAGCTAATACTCTTTGTGCAATTAAAAAAAAAAAGGAAATAAATGGAGTCTTGGGGGTGGAATCTAGCCCAGCGACCAGTTGGGCAAAGAGGAATTGGGGAATCATTCTTACTTTTGCAAATACACTGTTCAAATCCATTTCCCTTCCAGCATGAAATCTTGTATGAGTGGATCAATCTAGTTTATTTGGACATGGACTCCCAAGCTCAAATCCAGGAGGAATTCGAGGAGCGATCAGAAATTCTCCTGAAGGATTTTCTTAAGGTGAGCCCCATGGTTCCATCTGATGTGGCCTGCCAGAATGGGTCTAGTAGTGACCACACATCACGCAGTCTGGGAAAGGCCTTGCTTGTACAGCATCTAAAACACCTAATTTCACACTCTGAAGGGGGCTGGACAAGATGACCTCAACAAGTGCCTTCCGACCTCAACCATTCTGTGATTCTGTGGTTGGATCACCTGCTCGCTGCCTGTACACTGCTGTGTAGGGACACATCAAAACCCACAAACTTTGCTTTACCATTCTTTTTTCCTACTAGAAGCAAAGCAGAAGGATGGAAACACATCATCCTTGCTGTGATGACCGGAGTGTCCTTACCTGTCCCTCAAGCTCTCGCAGCTAAGGAGCACTCAGGGAACTCGACCTGTATGTAAAACCAATACCCACCATGGTTTTGTCTTACTTGAAAGGCTTTGCTTCTCAAGGCTGACTTACCCCTGCTTTACTCAGCATCCATATCTCAGTGAAATTACATTCTCACCGAGAAGAAAATCAAGTTCCTACCTATTAGACACTGGCATTGAAAATTCACAGCGCCCGCCCAGCCTATGCCCCTCAGTTCAGCAGTGCTTAGGAGCCACTGGAAAGTTAAAGAAAAAGTTAAAGTGCCTTATCTATGAGTGTAGGATGGCTGCTTATAATACACCAAGAGAGACCTGGAGGGTAAATGTTCAAGTTTCTGCTCTTTCTCTCATAGAAAGAGAGATTTCAACTACTGTGTGAAGCTTTGGAGAACAAAGACATCCAGTGGAATAGCCGGGGGCCTCCCAACAAAAGGTAGGAAACAACAGCATCCTGCTCCATGACCATGCCAAACGAGAGCTGCTGTGAGGCTGTGCTGGCTATTGGTTCTCCACTGCTGATACCTGTGCTCTTTCAGACTCTACGAGGCAGCAGAGGAAGACAGCCTCCCTGACATCCTGAAGAATTTCCTGCAGTTCTTACGCTCAGAGGCTTTGTTTTTACTGCTTTCCAACTTCACTGGCCTAAAGCTGCACTTCCTGGCGCCTTCCGATGAGGATGAAGATGCTGGGGAAGGAAGAGCAGCAGAGAGCGCTGGGCACAGCAGTCCCGAACCCAAGCAGGATGGGGCTGAACAACACGCTGATGGCAGTGCCCATCAGCCCGACCAGCCTGATGACATCCCCGAAGCACAAGACAGCGAGACGCAGAACGGTAAGCGGAGCAGCAGCAGCATGAAAGGACTAGGGCAGAATCCTGACTTTGGTATCAGAATTCCCAGAGATTCTCATGGAAGTAGAATTTCACCTTGTACTGCAGCAAGCGCAGGGCACAAGTATGGGATTTGGAGCATGTCAGACGGGGTATCCAAAAAAAAAGTGACCATTGCAGAAGAATTTGGACTAAAACAATGCATTGGAGCAGCATTTTGAACAGACCTTGTCAGCCCCAAGTCTACAGGACAAGACTTCTGCAAGAGTTAAAGCATGGGTGAGGAGGGAAGGGTGTTGATGGCCTGATAATCCTTTGCCAATAGTTACATGGTTTCTACATCCACATGTTCTTCCTGCTTCATATAAAATAGATTTTTATATGAGAGACCAAATCAAATAGAAGGAAGTGAAGAGATCAGAAGTAAAGGTAATTTTGGATTTAGAAAACTAATACCTAAAATTAAGATTTAACCTTTCAGAGCTTTGAAGTTTAAGGGTAGAATCTTTTTAAATGCTCATCTTTTATGGACATTGGAAGAAAAAGGAATCAAAAACCAAGTCCTACTGAAAATCCCACCCAAACACTTCAATGGTACAAAAGCTTTGTGTTTTTTTTTTGTTTGTTTGTTTGTTTTTTTCTGATTTCCACAGCTAGTCATTTTGCTTCTATCTACAATGCTCCTGCTGTGTGATATTAAACTTGTGTAGGAGGAAGGCATAGTTTGAGGCAGCATGGATTGAAAACTGAGCTGGGGCCATGAGAAAAGAAAGGGTTTCCCAAATTCTGATGTACCTGCCTGGGATTAACATGAAGAGTGAGTTCAGGGCACTATCTTCCCCGAAGCATCTGCTGGTTTCACAGTGTACTGTCAGAGCAGACAGGTTGTTGCTGGCTTTTGAAGTTCAGAGCTGTACTGTAAATGGGTGGTGTGGGGGGACAACCACAAAACACAAGGAAGAACTGGTTAAACCAAACCACGTTGCCTCTTGGACCTGTCAGAGAGCAAATCGTGTCATCCCCCCCTCTGCCCCACATTGTACAAAGGGCATAACTAAGAGTCACCTCTGAAAAAGAAGTTAACATGGGATGTTTTTCTTCCCTTTATGTTTTGCTGGGGCCAGCAAAGAGGGCTTCACAGCGGTGTGAACAGCACAGGGTCTTGCTCCCCACGTGCCTAGAGCTTAGCAGGAGCAAACTATTGGTCAACTTCATCCTTTTCCCTGGCATTTGTTCCCTCCCATAGGCTCGAGTACCCCTGTGTGTGCAGGGGAGCTGCGACGCTGGACCAATGGGCACTACACTCTAGTCCATGATGCTCAAGCAACTGAATTTGCTCTCGACCTACTCTTCTTCTGCGGCTGTGAAGGTAAGTGGACAAAAGAGGAAGGTACCACGTTATCCTTGACAAGGTTTGCCTAAAGGAAGGACTTTGAATTCTCAGCATTGCTACCGCAGCAGAGATTTCCATGCTTTTTCATACCTAAGAGGGCTTTGTAGATTTTATCCTCGTCGTTCCTTTTGCATAAGCACTGGTTTTGGTGGTCCTTACACAAAGATTTCGGGGTGAGGCCTTGGATCAGCTCTCTCTGCTTCCCCATGGCCTCTCCTCTTCCAGCCAGGCGGTGGCGCCTGGGGGCTTGCTGGGGCAGAGGGGAAGGACGGGGCCTTGGAGGCTTTCCTCCCGCACAGGCGCTGCTCTCTGCACGGCGGCGGGTCAGGTCGCCAGAATGCCTGCTGAAAGCGTCCCTTCTTGCTTTTTTGCTCATCAAAAACATCACTGCCTCCAGTTCACAAAGCCTAGGGGTTTTAAAAGTTTCTTTTGGCATGTCGAGGCATTTTAGCTTGATTGCTAGTTGGATAATGGTGAAAACAAAAATATAAACATAAGCATTTTTGACAAGATAAGCCCAGAATGCATGGCTGAAGCCACCTGGCACATGCTTGAATTGAAACCCTTTTGCATATCTGCTAAGGCAAAACTGTTCTGCACGTGGGGAGCAGAGAGCCAAACAACCTTAAATGGCCTGCCTGTGCTAAAAGGCAAATCTTGCATGGTTGCTTCAAGTTGTTTATGAATGTAAAGGGAGAAAAAACAGCCTGTCAGGAGGTAAACCGGGGATAATCCTGGATCCAGTCACTGTGCTGAGTGGGGTAAGAAAATTGCGTCTCCAAGAACGCTGTGTGGAGTCTGGACAGTGTTCAACTCTTTCAGAATCTTGCTGTTCTGTTTTCAGACTGGGATCCAGAATATGGTGGCTTTACTTCCTACATCGCTAAAGGTGAAGATGAAGAGGTAAGGAGCTCAGTTACCAGCTGCAAAGTAGATAAAAATTGTTTAGAGTTGAGAGGCATGAATACACTTTGTCCTAATGATAATAAAATGTTGGGGGTGCTTGGTATCCCACAGGAGCTTTATGTCTACTCTCAAGCTTCCTGCCTGAATTACAGCTCATGGGTGTAGCTCTGGGTTCAGCTTCAAGAGGTGAGGGTTCACTGTAAACCCTCTTGGGCCCTGACAGAGCTGCCTGATACAATCCAAACTATTTCTTCCTAGGATCGATATCACAGCACTCTTTTGAAACTAATTTCTTCCCTCACTCTTGTGTCTTCTAGCTGTTGACAGTGAACCCAGAGGACAACTGCTTGGCCCTGGTATATAGAGACAAAGAAACTATGAAGTTTGTGAAATACATCAATCACCGCAGCTTGGCACGCCTGAAAAAGCATCCAAACAGAAAAGGATTTTGGGATTTTTCATTTGTCTATTATGAGTGATGGTTGAGTGACCCTCGTCACACTGAAAATAGTGATGGTGGCTTTGGGCAGGTTTCTATCCAAGCTGGGGCCTGCCTAAGCCCAGACAAACTTGGTTGATGCTAACTTGATCTCATTGTATGCAAGCTGTACCCTACAAAGAGGGTCCAGGTGACTTTTTTTATTAACTGTAAGCACGGAAATCCAGTCTCCTGACTTGGTTGTAACACGTGCTCTTCACTGCTTTTAATGGTACATGGAAGGGAGCATCCCCATGCAACTGGTAACTACTGCATCACAGCTTTCCAGCTGTTCTCTCATGGAAATAGCATGGTGGGATGAGTCTCTCATCTGTCAGGGTGAAAATTACCACCATGTATGGCCCCAGGCTGATGACTTTTATTAAAAAAATTTAAAAAAAAATAAAAAATGGGTCAGTTAAATGCTTCAAACTGTAGCTGAGCAAGTTCTGTTACAAAATACCCAAGACATTTTCTGGAGCTTAACTGTTCACCTTTTGTAGTGTCAGAAATAATAGAACTGCCCTGGGAAATAAGAGGTTTTTCTAGCTGTACAGCTTTAGGGAATTGCAAAGGAAGAAAGTGAGGCTATAAAGCCGCTGGCGTTGTCAAGGCCTTGGCCCTGTAATAGGGAGCTGAACTTTATTATGCTAAATGCTGTGCAGGCAGACTCAGATGCAGCCCCTACTCCAACGAATTTAGAAGTCAAGCAGTAGGTGAGATGAGAGGCCCGCTCCTATGTACTCCTCTACTTGTGTGCATGTACTGGGACAGCTTTGTGCTTCTGGTATGAAAGAGTTGTGGCTCCAGTCTCAGGAGAGGTTGGGCTGGGAGCAGGAAGGTATCAACTCACCTCTTTTGGCTCATTGTCCCCAGGGAGCAGGAGGATCACCTACAGCATAGCCTCAGTTTTGTCTCAGGGTCTGCTAGGCTCCAACGTGGCTTCTGTCATTGGAGAGAGGGTGCTGAGATCTTTCCAGGTAGCAGGTATGCAATTCTTGTGGTAGGCAGTACGTGGTAGGCAGCTAACTGCTGTAAGAAACTTGGTGGTTTTAGTGCCATACCTTCCCTGGGTACACGCTTTCACTAATTGTAGTCTGCCTACCATGTTAACTTCAAGCAGGACTGTGCTGGACATGTCACCCCGGAGGTGCTGTCAGCCCACTAAGAGGTGCTGTTGCAGAACGCGTGCCGAGCACTTACGGAGGCCAGCCAGCTGGGCAGCAGAACACCATGCTGTAGTCTTGGCCCTGGCATGCATGTGCTTGCCTGAAGCTTTCCTGCACTGAGGAGATGCAGGTGTACTCTCAGATCAGCCAGGTGTACTTTCAGATCAGCCAAGCCAGACAACGTAGGCTACAGGCTTGCAGCAGGCTGGGAAGTGTGCACATTCGTTTCCTCCTGGATCTTTTGGGTTGGGAGAGGGTGACTTTGGTTTAGCCAGCTCCATCTCCAGCTCCAGGCAAATTCTCACTGCAGACACCTGGGGTGGTGTAAGACCACAGCTAGCAGCAGAGGACTGTAAGCTCCAAGTAAGGCAAGTTGTGCTGGCACAAACACTCTGCACCCTCAGTGCAGAAGCAGCAAGTGCTTTGGGCATGACTTTATTTTGAAATGGATTAGGAAGCATGTAGGCTTGTGAGATGGACACAAACCTGTTCACACTATGACTTGTTTCCCTAAGCTGGCTTCTCTGCGCACTGCAGACACTTTCCTGCTCAGTTTTAGTGTTCCTCTGCTATTGTTTTAAACCACTTACAAAGACAAGGGGACAAAGCTAGAAACAAATGTTATGTGTATAAAATTATTTGTGAATCACTAATTCAGGTTAATTTCTGAGGCACTCCGTGACCTTTCTGGGCAACAGCTATTCATGAGGAGAAAGAAGGCCTTACTCTGAGCTGCTACAGTAGAAAAAGACAAGTAATGGGAGATTTCAAAGGAAAAAAAATCAAAAATGTTTGGGTAGTTGCAAACAAAGGTTACCCCAGCTGTTCACAGTGTAGTCAGCTAGGCAAAGTTGGGAGTAAGTTAATTAACAAAAAGAAATTACATATTCTACTGCATCGTCAGCCCAAGAGTGTGTTTGGTAGGTCTTGGAACAGCCTCCCAAAAGACTGGGAGGAAGCTGCACTTTTTGAAGCTTACTGCTTTTTAATAATAACTAATACACTAGAGGGCATACCAGCCTCTACTTGAGCGAGCCAGTTATCTCTCCGATCGTACAAGGAAACACCCTTCTGCCTCAGGTGACTGAGATGAAGTAACCTAAGAAGCCAAATTTGCAGTTAGCATTGAAAGACCTAAAAAACAACACATTTCTCTTCTCCCACGCTTCCTGTTACATACAGATAGCCCAGTGAAAGTCCAGGTGACATTAGCTACTTGATGGGGAGGAGGAGGGACCTGAATTTAGACGGTGCTTATGATGGCAGCCCTCTAGAGATGCTCTTACCGGGTACGTATCTATACTTGCAATTATGTGTAGTTGCTTACAGCATACTCTGATCATTAAGGAATGTATGAAATATGTACATGCCCACCAAGAGAATAAGCAGAACAATACAGAAAAACAAAAAGGATGGAATAGCAAATGAACAACAAGGTACAGAGTGCGAGCAGCGAGGCCAGAAGCTTCATACCAGGCAAGACAGCCTCCCGCAGAAGTTGACCAGCTCAGCTATGTGAGGATGCATGTTTCCCACCAGATTACTGCACTGCAAAAGCCAAGAACCCTGGCATTTGATACAGGGTACCAGCAGCTTTCAGTTACTGTAGTGCTGAGTTATTCAAATGCTTCGTGACAAATTTTTCAGGATCTGGCTGTTACCCGTTTGCCAAGGAGCTGAAAACTGAAGCAATTCAATACAGTTTAGCTGTAGACCAGACTGAAGGAATGATTTTTGCATTCATAAACATGCAGCAAATTAAGTTCTGACATCAAGTATTCAGTGAATTAGGATTAATCGAGATGAACAGCGATCCATGGGACTTGAAGAAAGTGTAGCTAAAATGAAGTAACCTGTTGTCAATTGTCAGTTCCATTTTTTCGTTTGTTTGTTCTTAAACTCCAAAAGGGAACTTGAATTAGGACATAGAAAACCCCTGTTGCACAGCTCCCTCTTCAGAGGGCACTGATCCAGCACAGGATTTTGGCAGCACATTTCTAAGGCAGCAAAGGGACCTTACGGGGAAGCCATGTGCCTGTGGGCACACTGCCTCCAGGCACAGCAGAGCCCCAGTGCAAGTTTCAATTTCAGGCAGGCACTGAAATGCCCCAGAGGGGCAGGACAATGGCCTGAACCCAATTCCCAGTGCACGTACCGCAGCGTGGTGCTGTCCAAGCAACCTTTCCCAAGAATTTTTAGCAACTAGTGTGCAGTCCTACTAGTGTGATTTTAGAGTTCGCTTTGTACTTGCCCAGTGGCTTAACTTGTGAACAATTCCCCTCCCATTCCTGAGAAGAGGATTACTGCGCAATAGCCCTGGACTGAATCTTACCCGTACAGATTGTTTCTTGGTGCAGGTTCAGCTGCACACGCTGCTTATGTCAACTTGCTGCTGTGTGTCAGCCAAGGGCTGCTGTATTTCAACAAGCAACTGCAAGCTTTGTATCACTTCAGCTTACAGGATGTGGATTGTACCTTTGGCAAAGACAGAAGTTGTTTTTATGGGAAAATAAATGACAAATTTGTTGTCAGAAACCTAGCCGGGGGAAATCAGCCGTATCGGAGGTCTGGACTGTGACCGCAGGACTGACAGGCGCTGCAGCGACACAGGCTGCCAAGAGCAAAACAGAGCCGGGACTGGAAGTGCCTGATGTGTAGCCCTGGAAGTCAGGCTGATGGGAAAGCTGCTTTCTGGTCACAGACACTCTCTGATCATTGAATGGACTACAGAAATGCAGCTAAGCAAGCACTAGGATTTTGAATGTAAAGAGCAAAAGAGCTGGAAACACTGGGAACAAGTACAGCAGGTGGCAGAAAGCCCGAGACTTATGCCAGGAGACTGTTCCATAATCAAGTCTTACAGCTTGCTTGCTTAGAACAGCACGGGTGGCTCACCACCCTTTTCACCAAGAAGCTGGATTTGACTAACAACCAGGTTCTTAAAAGGATTCAAATGAGCTCTTGCTGCAGATTGGAAGTGACAGAGATCCACGCATTTGGCAGCGTAATTCTTCATCTTGAAGGGGTGAAGCACTGGCAAGGGGCTGTTTTGGAGATGAGAACACATTGCAAGAATTAATTTCCCCATTCAGCTGCCTGCCCTGTAGCGAACAGTGGGCTGCTGGTTTTAATTTGGTATTAGCAAATAGACAGACCAGTTACAGGAGGCGAGTACTGCTGACAGCCCTGAGAAGCTACCCAAGAACGTCCTTTCACAGATGTGATGGACTGCCTACTCCCCGCCGTGTTGCAGATTGATCCATGCAGTGGTAGACATGATGAGTGGTGCAGGAGCTAGGAACACTGGCACCCAGCCGCCATCCTGTTCAGGATATTTTTAGCTTCTAGTAGGAATTTGTTTTGGCAAAGGTTCTGAAATATCTTTATATCTAAACTACAGTTCTACTGTAGTATTTTAATCCAATTTAAGAGATCCCACAACTAATAAACAGTTTTGAGCCAAGGGCCAAGAGATTTTTCAATACCTTCTTTTGATCCCATTATGTACTGCCACCTCTTTATAAGTATGCACCAAGCTTGGGTGTGTAGTTTGTTTTCCTCATTCCTGAAATACACCCCTACCCACCTCAGTATCTGCAGTTTCACCCAGCAGTAGCAGGGAACAAACAGCTGGAAGCACAACTTCCTGCAATCTGGGTGTGGGGAGAGCATCAGATATGAAACTGACCACTTCCTACCTTCCTATCCTGGAACTGGACAGCTTTCAAAGATCACCCGGCTTAAAAGCCAGCAAGAAGATGTTTTCCTTTTGGTGCTTCTAGTGCAGTGGACTGCAATTTACCCAGGAAGCAGCACATCCCTGCAATGAAACCAGGGGTTCTCTAACACAGAATAACTCTGTATGGGAGCACAAGCCAGTAGCTGACAACAGAAGTTGGAGGCAAGTTTCAAAACCTCAGTTCCAAAGCTAGCAGGCTCATGGTCCTGCATTTCAGTCTGACTTCACATTCACCTCCAGGTTCTTAAACCACAATGTAAATGGGGTAATAGACATATCCCCAGCTTGGTGGATGCAGAAACCAGAGAACTGCTTCATTTTCCAGCAAACAACTTAACCGTACACATCTCCCCAGCTAACTCACAACAAAAGCAGTCAAACCAGTCTATGTTTTAATGGTAAAGACTGATGCCGTAACTACAAAATATATTAAAATACATAAATAAGATCCTGTAAGAAAAATTAGTGTTTCAAGGTTATACCTCTGCCTTACATAAATACCACATCTGCACTTAAACTCCGCTGCTCTCTTCAAGAAGCTTCCTGTCCTTTGGCCTGCATAAATGACACTTCTTACCTGATGGCTTAACTAAAATCCTACCTTTGCAATTACTCCACTCTACAATGGAGCAGGGAACTGAATGAAATGCTTGTCATTTTTGGTCCAGTACCTGCCTACTGCAGGGAAACATCACCACTACACCACTGCTGTTCCTCTAGTCGTTTTAAGAAGATGCTGTCCCCACACGCATTATCCTGAACAGCACATTAAAGTTGTTGCTTCTTATCGCATCCCGACAAGCAGTGATCACTTGTGTTTTAGGTTTGCCAACTGTGAATAGAAAAAAAAAAAAAAGAAAGAAAAAACAGTTCAGTTACTGAGGAAAACCAAAAAGGTACAAATATTTATAAAGCTCAAAATGTAGGGGTTTCTTTCAAAAGTTTTTACACAAACAGCAAAGTGCCACCTTGCCTTTTTCTTAATATACAAATAAAATCCTTTCTTTAAAGAATTTTCCATAGCTGTATTACAGGGCAGCTTAAAGGACTTGTTGAAAGGGAAATGCTACAAATACAAAAAAAACTCCTTCTCCAAAGACCTACAGAACTAATAATAATATAAACAGCCTTGCTTAAGTTGATAGCTTTCTTCCTTTTTTTCAAACTAGGTTATAAATGAAGGACTTAAACACTGCTTTAAAACTGTTTTTAAAATTGTGTTCAACAAAACTAGTGATTTCTATACCTGAAAACTGCTTTGAACTGTTCTTTCCAAAATATTGTGATCCCAGATTATATTGGACACTCACAGCTCATTGTCACAGGCAATCGGCTAGGACTGAGCAAGGTTACTTCCACTAATTTAGCTTCAGGGCAAGCAGCCTGAAGCCACTTAAGCAAACCAGGTGGCCTCTGAGATGCATCTTATCTGCCTCAGTGGGATCCAAGACTCCCTGTGCCCTCCAAATACACATACTTACCACGTAACCGGCCTGCCCTCTGGATTGCTTGGTTCACGGCTTTCAGGTTATTCAACAGCTCAGTGTGATTGTTGCAACGAATTTTGTATTGATTTATTAAATCTCTGTTAAGATCATACAGCTCGATGTACCGTGTTTTCATGTTTTTCCTGGGGGAACAATCAGCACAGTTAGTTGAATCTCTGGGGACAAGAAAATAATTCCTGGTCTGTCAATATAAAGGTGTAACGATGCATGGTTGTGATGGCTGCCATCGTTACCTCCATGGCTGCAGCTACAAGACAACAGACTTGTCTAGACGTGTTGGTTAACCTCATTATTTAAGTGAAAAGGAAGTCTATTTTTGTAGTTACGTTCTCCAAACAGAAGATGCCACGTTCCCCGGTGAAAGTGACACTGCTCTGCAGAAGTTCAGACCTCTTTACTGTCATCCTTCACAGTCAAGGCAGGAAATTAGCAGAACACAGAAGTCAGAGCGAAGGGACTGGCACTTAAAATTTCTTTCCTGGTGTTCTCAGAGGTTCACGCACAACAGACAGCTTTTAATCCCTTCTTCCCTTAAATTTTCTAACATATCACCTTCTCAAGGCCAACTCTCTCTGCCTGCTCCGTGCTAAGTCCCTAATCCTGCCCTTTTGCCTTCCCCAGGCTGGTTCTCCACCTAAAGAACAAGACAAGGCTCAAAGACAGCTCATGGGAGCAGCCAAGGTACCAATTCTGCATGAAGAATTGTAACTGGACATCCACCACACCACACAAATCTTTTTGTGTCTATTTCTGCCTGAAAAGCAAAGGCTGGCTGTTCTATACCCAAAACATACAAAGCAGCAACTGCTCACATGTCTCCCAGGAGTCGCGCATCTTCTGCCTGAACCAGCATGCTGCGGATGAGGTTGGAGTGCTCGGCCATGTCAGCAGTGAGCCTCTGATTCACCGAGTGGTGCTCATCCACCTGTCCAAGGCAAACATTCGTGAGAAAAGGCCCCCTGCCATTCTGGGCATACAGGTACACCTCAACCCACCTTAACCTACCTGCATCCCTAGCACCATCCTTCTTTCCCTGACCCCTGGCTGCCAGAGCAGTACCTTGCCCCACAGAAAGAAGTGCTCAGCTCAGATGCACACCTTATGCCCTGACCCAAATCCACAGCCGTCTTCCAGACAACATATTTACATTATTCTAAACGTTCATCTGCTGGGGACCAAGACCCTGTTCCATACAACAAAGAATAAACAGAAGATCAAGGGAACCCCTTTGTCTTCTGCACAGAATATACAGCACGCCACTGCTGGCTGATTTACACCAAGAAGATTAAGCAGCTTAGAGATCCTCAGCTTTTCCTCTCATACAAATGTCCCCAGTGACTGCTTAGCTGCCATTTTAAAAATGCCCGATGCTTCCTCACCTTGACCAACACTTTCCTCAGCTCCTCAAAGTACGCAGGGAAATCTGCTTCCACCTGCAGATCTTCAATTGCCAGAAAGGAGGCCATTGACTGGATAATGTCACCAGCTAAATCAATATCATCCGTACTAATTGAAATCTGTCAGAAAGGACAAGAAAGCACTTAAAAGGCTCTTCCATGCCAAAATAACTGCCGAAACTGCTCAGCAGGACTGCGTCTAGAACAGATATCAAGGCTCAAAGCAGTTCACTCTAAGAGGCAAGACTGATCCAAGAATAAGCTCTAAGGCTTGCTGGAGATAAGGAGACACCGATTTCAAA
The DNA here is from genome assembly GCF_011077185.1 of Oxyura jamaicensis. Taxonomy (NCBI): domain Eukaryota; kingdom Metazoa; phylum Chordata; class Aves; order Anseriformes; family Anatidae; genus Oxyura; species Oxyura jamaicensis. Next base: position 1,899,307 of record NC_048903.1, on the reverse strand, counting down.
GGGGTTTTTATTTAGGCTTGGGGAAAAAAAGAATTTGTGCATACAAGGCCAGTGCAGGAGTTACAGGCAGCCCCTGGGCCTCAAATTGTGGCTTCCCACTCTGTGTGGGAACAAATACCTTCCTACAGGTCTGTAGGCTAAACAGTTTGCTTTGTTGACTGGCAATGGAATTTTACCCACTAAGAGTAACGCAGACTCAAAAGTTGCAAAAATCATCCCTGGAACTTGAGTATTTCCTCTGCCTGTTCAGTCCTCATACATTTTTACAGCCTTCTCTTGGCACCACCTATAAGTTTCAGTGGTGTATAATTACACGGCCGTTCCCCTTGTCTGTGAAGTTACTCACCTCTCCACCAGACTTGATTTTGATGAAGAGCTGACCTGCATTACGAAGGGAAGTGAAGCAAACCTGAAAGGGAGCACTCTGAAACTCTGCATCCTCTGGCAGCAAGAAGCTCTGGTTCAGCCACATAACAATCTTGCAAAAAAATAAAACAAGGAACAAAGATCATCAGCCATCACCTGTGCAGGAAGTCTAGAGAGCCATGCAGTGCCCCTGTGTGTGCACAGGACAGCAGGGCTCTCTGTTCAGGGTATCTTGGGAATTTCATTCACAAAGTTTCATCCCCTAAACTCATGTCATGAACTTGTTAGGATGGGGACAGTTGGCTCCCTGCTCCTAAGCTGATTATTTGTAAGAAAATCAAACCTGACAATGTAAAACCACAGTCCAAGGTCAAACCATAAGACCAGGCCTGGAGACTGGAGAAAGCTAGGAAGCAAGCTGGTTCTACTACAAGAATTTAAAGGAAAGTGTTTTTCAGCTTGGTTTTTGCCTTGACTACTTAATGCAGGATAGGTGATGCAAATATAGCAAAGCCTCACCGTTATGAGGGAAATGACCAGGTCTGATCACTACCATCCCACTATTCAGATCTTTCAGAACCAAAAGTACAGCACCACTGCTCAGCTGCTAGGTGTATGAGCCAGTACCTGGGCACTGCACTGCCTTTATCCTGTTCTCTATTCATAAAATTCATCACTCTCTACAGGGTTCCTGCCACTGGCATTCTATCAGTCACCACAGAGCAAACAAGATAATATCTGAAATACCTTATGATCTCAGGTCATTAGTTCCTGCAGCTGCAGGAATTCCTGAAGCTGGTAATGTCTCAAGTGAGGCATTAAAAAAAAAAAAAAAAAAAAAACCTACCAAGTCAAGCTGTAACATACAGACTCCAAAGGCTAGAAATGCAGTCCACTGCGTAATAATCTTTGCTCTTGAATATCTCCAGCTAACTGCAAACTCTCCACTTGCTGTGAAAAGCATCATCAGTAAATAGGACTAGAAATTAGGAAGCAGAGCAGAAACTCACCCTCTGCGGCCTCTCATTCGTTGTACAGTTAACAAAGCTCAGCGGCTCTGTGGCTGAGTCTGGGCTGCTCAGGGCATACATGGAGAAGCGGGGAAGCTGCCTCGTCAACTCAAAGACATGGAACTGTGTGCTGGAAGCAATCAAAAGGGAAAATACAGAGACAATTACAAACATAACAGTGATTCACCTATTTGCAAGGGCTCCTGGTTCTTTTTTACCTGGGTATTACCACCAGCAGCTTCCAGCAATGCAACCAACTGCTTACTGCTGGAAAGCAGCTGGAAGCAGTAGAAATTGGAAATTCCAGGCTTATTGCATCTCTTTACGAGGTTGAATGATTCCTCCCTATTGCTTACATTTTCCATAATCCTTCCAATGAAATATATTCTTTAGGCTTACACATTTAAGATTCCATTATGTGACTGGGTATTTTATGAACAGCCTTGCTGAACTATTAAAAGCAGTAATAAAGACAAACAGAGGAAACAAAAAAAAAAAAGGGAATTCAGTTCCTTCTGTTCTTCTGCAGTGCTTGGCCAGCACTCAAAATACACCTCCCTGTTTAGGGAAAGGATGCTGCTTCCTGGGACACCGCCAGTTCTGGCAGATGTGAGCAGGGAGAAAGTTGTGGGTTTTTTAAGTACATATGAAGAGGAAATTGGAAAAGCATTGTCTTGAAATCAGGCATATGCTGCTTTCTACTTGCCCCAAAGTCAAATGGGCACAGGGTTACTTTGCAGATTGAAAGTCAGCACAGTGCCTCCAGGCTTGCCCAAGTATTATGGTAAGAGCTGTCACCATTCAGGCCCCCGGAGCAGCAAACCCTTAGAGCAGGCAGTCTGGATACAGCCTCTGCCTCTCATGGCTCCCTCCAGAGACCCACAAGACAGCATGCTTGGACAAGAAACACTCACTGTTCCCCTAAAGGCAGAGCCAGAACACAGCACGTCCCAGTAACTGACTGGAGCAGAGCTCAGCATAACAGTATTTTTAAGAAAGTATTCGAACTCGCCTTCCACTAACAAGAGAAGTGAGGCATCAGGGAATTAACGGTGCAATTCCCGTGGGACAAGTATGAAGCCACATCACTGGTGCTTCCTGTCACACACACTTAGCTCTGGAGCCCAGCAGAGTTCACAACACAAACCTCACCTGTTCCTGTAACCCACGAAGGCTTTGATGTGCAAATCCACGGGGACATCTTTGGGTGGAGCGAGGGGAACCCGAACACAACCTGAGAGGTTCTGGAGACTGGGGTGTACCACGTGGCTCTCTCCTTCAAATATGCCTTCAGCAAAGATCAGCACAGCACGGATGATTGTGTCTTAGCAACAAGAAGAAAAAATCATTTCTAAATTAACAGCTGTCCTCTTGCAAAGAAAAAAAATCTTTTATTTATTTTTTTTTTTCAGAATCAAGCACAGGCAACTTTTTACAGCACTCCTCTAAATTGTTAACGTATCGCAGATGACCAGCACTACCACATCTGGATCTGACTGCATCCTCAACATACCTAGTGCTAGGTGAACATGCTGCTTTGGAGCAGTTCCTGTCTTGCAGCTGAGGTCCAGCTGCATTCATGCAACACCTTCACGAGCATAGAGACTTAACTGAACACAACCTGAGATCAGTGCAAAGCTGCTGGGGTAGTCTCTGCGTTCCTTACACAGTTTACCACATACCGGGTAATCCACCCATAAACAACCAAGATTGTCCATTAATTTTGGGAACAGATTTTTTTTAATGTTGTTTTGGTCAGCTGGTTTTTGTTTGCTTTTTATAATAAATAATTTATTACAGAAGCATATCCCTCTATACTGACCACTGCACTCGTTCTTTCGCAGGGGAACAGCACAGTGTTCCTTTTTAATGTTTACAGTCAACACAAGGGATGTTGCAGGGATCACCAAAACCCATTTCATCCAAGTTAAATGTTAATTGCCATGGAAAACAAAACACAAGAAGTAAATTCCAGCAAACTCCTCCCCCTTCCCCAGACCCATCAAAGGAGCACAGCTGATTCAAAACTGAAAGGAAAGCAACCACAAAGGGGAAATTACAGACAATAAAGGGGAGACAGGCAAATCATCAGCTAAATATAACTAAATGTTTGCATGAATTTACATGGAAATAAATGCCAATGGTTGCAGGTTACCACTCACCATTTGTGGTGGAAATACACAGCTCCACGTGGGCAGACTGGCTGTCAGAGCCCAGATTAACTGACAGGGAGGTCTGGAGTTGGGTATTTGCTGGAATCACACCTCTCTGCCCATCAGCTTCCTTCAGTTGAGTGTTCTGTTCAGCCTGTTCCAAAACACATACCCTTCAGTATCATAATTTCAAGATTTTCATTCAAGCAACCTAGAAAACGTGTGTAAGTCAGTTCTCTTTTCTTGCAGGAGAAGGCTGCATTTCCCAGACACCTCCTGTATTTATGAACAGCAGCTGGATTAGGCACGAAGCTGTGGACACTTGTGCTACCATTTGTTCAAGTGCTTTGTTGTCGATTGAGCTCAGCTCTGTACCCAAACCTCCATTCAGAAAAGTACTTTACATATATTTAACTTTAAGCAAAACTCCATGCTTTTGCTACAGTGGTTATTTACTTTTCAAACATAAGCCTGCTCTTTCCTCAAACTATTTTTCAAAGCCCTGTAATTCTGCACCTTCCCCATCAAGCCACAAGCGCGCTGCCTGTGTACCTTGGCAGTGCTCTCACACAATCCTCTCTGACTCCCCAGTTGGCTTATGCATGGAAAATTACAATTTTCAGTCATAAGCTGATGCGCGGGGCTGAACAAAACCCAGCTCCAAACCCAACTGCTCGAGTGAGCTGATGAGGCAAGGAGCACGTTACTTATTACAGAAAGAAAAGCAAGTTCTGAACTTGCACAAAGCACGAGCCAGACGTGCAAGCAGGAATCCCAGGCAGACAATCTCGCTGCTGATTGCAGGTTACAGCTCTGACTTGTCCAGGCTGCCCCACGACCTCCTCTCAGATTACAACAGATTTATGGCAATGGGAAGACAGGTTTTAGCCCTGCACACTGTTTAAATAGTACCTTGGCGTTTTCCTCATAATTTCTTAATTCCAGGAGCAGATTTTGTTTCTTTTGGCTAAGTTCTCGGATCAGGTCCTGCTCAGCACTTGTATCCATCAGGTTTCCCTTCGTCTCCTCACCTCCTGGCAGATAGCCCCGGACTGCACAGAAACAAAACACACAGAAAAATCTGACTCCTGTAAAGAATATGCTGCCCAACTGCACAACCCCAGTAAAAAGTCGTAGGAACGCAGAAAAACACATTCAGGGTGCACAATGCCCTCCGATAAAAGGGCTCACTTTATTATTTGCAGGTCAATAATTCCTTTTACATGAGAGCAACCCAGAAAACACACTGAAACGCAGAAAAACAATGTTCTCAATCCTACAATTGACCTCATGTGAAAGGAAGCCAGTCCCAAACAGAACTCTAATGACAAGCATTGTGAGAATGCAGAGGCTTGCCCATACAGTGTTTTTTTTTGTATTATGATTTAGTGATTATTAATATTATTTACTATTACTATTAGTAGTGCCTTTTTTATTAATTAGTTTTTGTTTATTCTTTATTTTTAGCACTGCCGAAAGGCTCCAGCCTGAAGGGATCCCCACTGTGCCAAGGTTTACGACAGACCCATCAGAAGAGCATGATCATGTTCCGTGGTATCAACCTGCACAGCTCTGCTAGGATAAGGTATCTTCACAACCGCATACAACACCCCCCTTCTGTAAGCCTGGGAAAAGGGTTTAAATGCTGAAGCCAAAGTCCAGCACTTCCCAGCAGCCTGTGATTAAGGGAGACAGAAAAACACCAAGCTATTTAACAAGGACAGGCTTTTGTTCCAAATGGGTTGTGCCAGACCTGTTTGTCTCAGGTCACTGAAGCCAAGCCGTTGGATAATCACACCAGTGCCTTTCCTGGAGCCAACGTGTATGCCTATAAATTCATGCTGAATTTATTTAAATAATCTACAATCGTATCTGTTTCCAGTCACAGTAACCACGTCTCACTGCCTGAAAGTCTGGTGGGACAAATCCACCACTTCTACAGCCTCAGAAGAGCATTTTCCAGGAAACAAAGGGCTGTTGACATCCAAAATTTCTAATACAATTAACAACTCATCTTTTGAACAAAACCAAAATACATGCACCTTAAGCTTTCTAACCCCTTTTATCCACTGTTAAGCAACCCAAGAATTATCACATATAGGGAAAAAGATTTCCCATATATTGATCTTTCATAATGTTGCCTGAAGAATCGTGGTCTTTACTGAGCGTGTCTCTCTTTGCATTATTAGGAAGGGACATTTTCTATTAGGCAAACAAATTTTGATGGCTTCTTGGATCATAATGAAATGCACACTGATTATTACAGAGAAAACGATATTCCAAATCCTGTTTGCAGATAGCCTAACACAAAATTCCCTTAACTTCGCACAAGGCAAAGCGAATTTGGCACACAAAAATGCCTGTGGAACCGAAACAACGGTTAGGTAATCTGAGATGACGTGATGTGCCTGATACCACCGGGTGTTAAATTAGTATCCTGAACAATGCTCTTACCTTCACCATCAACTGAACAGCAGATTAACTGGGTGCTCCCGTCCATCCTGTAATCTCCCTCCACCACACCTGCAATCGAGGAGGCAAAGTTGTCCTTAAAGATGACCTCCCCCGTTCGGTCACTGCGCGCATCAACCTGGAACAGCAAAGAGTTCCAAGACACAGCATGAACAAATAAGCTAGCTCCAAAATAAATGCCACGCCATCCTCTGGGTTGTTAACTGAAAGCCAGCTCCACTCACGGAACTGCAGATGGATGAACCTGCAGTTCTGCTGATCAGAACGCTCCCGATGAAAAATGTGTTATCAACTGACCTCTGGACAGACTCAGCCAGAAGGAACTGCTCTTCAGAGTCGCTTCCCGAAGTTACAAACAACAGGAGGAAAAAAGTTGTTTGCAAGCCTGCATGAGGAAGGTTGTGCGCATGTGGATGCACCAACGATGGGACCAAACTGTGAATAACCTTAATGCAGTATTTACAGTCTCATCTTATTTGCTGTTCTTGGCTGCTGAACTACCTTCATGCACACGTCACAACCTTTAGTTATCTTTCAAGAGAGAGGGATGGAGAAGGGAGCTCAGGTTTGGACAGTGTGTCTCTTCCAAAGCATGGCACCAGCATCACTCTTTCTAGGACTGTTTCAGACCAACAAGCAGGGTAGAGACTGCCAGTTGAAAAGAACAGAAAAATAAGTACAGCAAGGAGAGGTTCTCTCTTTAATGATGTTATACACCTAATCCAACATAAATTACAACATATCTGGGCTCTAGACTGCCAGCTTGATATGAAGTTAATTAAATTCCTCCAGGCTAATGAGAGTAATGAGAGGTGCTAAGAAAGAAGCACAGATTTACCAAAAAAAAAATTTGCAAGCTGTGTCCAAGAGAGATTTGGCAGCTAGAACAGTCATTTCTGGCAAAGGGAAATACCAAGCAACAGGCTTAAGAGACTAGACTGAGCTGTATAGCATGCCTTTACATAGGATTAAATAATACTTTGATGGATTTACTCTAATCCTGCCACAGTCAAGACCGACGCCATTCTCCTCTTACATAACCACTCCTTTTTTCCCCTGTAGTTTGAGAACATTCAGGGTACACGGCAGATTATTAGCATGCGCCCAAGACACAGCCAAAAAGAGACACTTGAGATCTGTAGGATGTGGTGTATGATCTCTGCTACTATAGGAACAACTTGCCACACCTTAGCAATTGACTCTGAAGCAAGCATAGGAAGATTTTCTCTGACTGGTCTTGCATTTGGCACAGGATTCGCCAGACAAACTAAGTTTACTATAATAATACTTCAGCGCTCCTTTTTCAACAGTCCTTTAATATTTTGTCTGTTCTACTTCAGAAAATTTAACAGCCTTGTTCAGACAGCTTCTAGATTTACACCTCCCCATTTTCCCCCAGTATGAGCTCACCTTCCCATTGGACCAGCCAGTGATCAACTCGCATACTCCATCGGAGTTGAGGTCAAACGCATGTATGCTCATCGCGTGGTTCTTAGACTGAGGACAGAAAACAAAGCACAAACTACAATGAGGGATTATTTCTAATTTGCACATGCTTGATACATGCAAGACACTGGAGAATGAGTCCACAGAAAGGAAGAGAAAAATGTCTCTTAAGAGGAAGTTACAGCGTCACTATCTGCAAGATCACACACATCTTTGAAATCTTCGCTCTTGCATTATGAATCTAGTCCTCTGCTCTCGAAGAACCTGATTTTTCCCTTGAATCATTTTCATCCAAGCAGATGATTAGAATTCAGAAAGTATAAAAAAACAGATTTTCTAGAAAAAAATATCAGTTTCAACATTTTCATAAAATGAGACCACTGAGGAAAGGCATTAACCCCTTCCTGCCACCTCCCAAGGAATCCTTCTTCTTATATTGCTATTGAATAGGCTGTTCTAATCTGCGCTATATTAAGAATATTAAAATGAAAGCTCTTCCCAATAGTGATTTGCTACAGCAACTCATTGCTTTTGATGTAGAAAAATTAGCTTTTAACATATACAATGCAAGATGAATTCGGTCTTTGAAAAAGCGTTTATTGATTCAACAATGCAGCCAGAGGCATTTTCTAACAAATAGTTCACATTTTGCTGTTGCATCCCTGTTCCTTAAGTGACCCTGCAAAGCTGAGGCATCCCCAGATGTATGGTCTTACCAGTGCTGTTAAAGCCATCATCAGTAGTCCCAAAAGTGCTGAAGGAACTGATATGTTACTAATTTTCCATGCATCTATAAAAACGGGTAGATTTTGTAACGACAAAGTTACACTAAGTGCTATGCTCAGTAGAAAAATTCTAATTCTTCTAAGGAGTTTTGGTGCTACCAGAACAACCAGAGACTAGCCACCAAACCCTCAGGAGAATTCAAACTTTCCGTGATGACGCGCCAGCATTGGACTAACCTTAATCCTCCAGTAGCGGGCTGTCTTGTCGTAAACTCCGACCGTCCCGTTAGAAAGAGCATAGCCAAAGCGACTGCCGTACATGGGGCTAAGTGCTGTAACAGTCTTGTGGGCGAAAGGGAGAAACGAGAGAGAGAAAATACATTCATCAGGCAGGACACATCTACTTCTGCATCTTCACATACCAGAGAACAGACTATATGCGATCTCTATCACATGAACTGTACATTAATTGAAATGTAACTGTAAGCCTACTGTACGGAGCACTAAATATTGAAATAACTATTTTTAAAACTCAGTTTAACGTGACCAAAGGCCTTGTAGGATTTCCCCACACAAGCTGCATTGCCAATGTTAACATACAATTCAGCAAAGATTGCAGAATTGCCCTCAAACTGTGTTCTTTGATCAAATATTTACTACCACAATCAGCAGCCCAACTGCTCATAGGATTCCTGTGGTCATCAGTGCTAATACATTGCCACCGCAAACCTGCTCCGCGCACACAACACTCCTTGAGTCTTCAGGACCTGAGGATGCCAAGGACTTCCACATGACACAGGCTGGGAAAGCCCTAGAGATATTGGTAGAAAACCTTTGCCTAAGATTAGCAAGATAAAAATTAACAGCTCCCACGGTCGGAGTTTTTCAGGAAGACAATTAGAACAGCGGGCTAGGTATTACGTGAATAAGCAACAGCTCCAGGAAAAGACGTGAGAGCCACAACCCAGACCATTTTTCCCTCCTTTTAAGACCCATTAACTCACAGTTCTTCACTGAGCAAGGTCTCTCAGTGCTTGGACACACATCCTTTTACCTTACACAAACACTAGAGATTTTAGTGTTGGGAGGAACAAGTACAAGAGTCTGTCTGGTCTCCCATACAAGGTAGCTCGTGAGATTTCCTTAAAATTAAATCCTTCTTGAACTCCAGCACTTCTCTAGAAACCAGACCTTCTTGCTGTGAAGAGTCCTAGTGAAACCAAATCCACCCCTGCCTCTGCTGAAGTCGCAGAGAAGGTAGCAATCATCCTCACCGTTTAGCATGTGCACCTTAGTGTCTGCTTTCAGGCCACAGCCACTCCACATTGCTATGCGTGGTGTCCTTAATCAGAGCCCTTGGCAACAATTCAGTCTTACAGGCAGGTTGCAGACAGTCATGAAAGCAACATGTAAGCTGCATTAAACTCAGCTGACTGTGCTCCTGGATTTTTTGCTACAGAGCATGATTTCCGAACCCTTCACCATTCCCTCTGGTGGGCCTTCTCCAAAGCCTTGGCCAAGTAACAGCACCCTCCAAATTGTGAGCACCCTGCGAGGACAGAAGACCCCAGTAACAGACAAAAAGTCACAGAGGTAGCAATACTCTCTGTACGCCCAAAGTGTCCATTTACAAATTCAAGAATCAGCCTTTGCGATCTCATTTAATCAGAAGAAGCAATTAAACACAGAAAATGCAAACTACTTGAATCTTCCAAGATGTGCACAATGCGCAAAGCCACCATCTCCTGCACTTGCCTTCCTAAAAGGAAAGGTTTAGGTGCAGCTGTGTCCTTTCAAGTTAGAACAGTAAGACTGTAACAGGCCTCTTAAGGCTCTATAGGTGTGAATTTGAAACAATTCTACTGTAGATCTGTAAGCAAACCATACATGAGAGCGACAGACCATCCACTTCCCCTTAACTAGAAATCCCAACGTGACTCTGGATTGGTTATTGCACAGACAGTGGGATGTATTCTGTTATGCCCAGTTCTAATTCTAGCTATATTAACAGCTCCTTTTCCTGGAACACTGCCCTCATTCATCTTTAAGAGCTCTTTCTAAGTCGTTTAATAGCTAACTAAGCCTTTTAGTTCTAACTTTGGCAGCAAGGAGTCCTCAGATCTTCAAGGACAAAGGTTGTACTCCAGGCACTACAGAAGCGCAGCCCTCTTTGTGCAGCCAGTGTAGGACCAACTGCAATACAAACCTCCAGTTTTGCCTGGGTGGCCCCCTTGTACCCAGCCAACACCGCGTGGATACACACAGGGACAAGCTGTCCCATCGTGATTGTGTCAACACCTTTGAGGAAACCAGTAGCAGAAGACGTCCTGTTGGTCAGGAGGCACCAAGAGCTTCGGTCAGTGGGCTCCTTCCCGGAACCACAATCACCTTTGGACAGGGCCCTGCTTTTCAGTCAGACAACAGTTACTTTCCGTTGTCTGGTTAAAGGTTTGTAAACAAATAAAAAAGGCAAGAAACCCCGTGCAAGCGTTATTAAAGATGTTGTTAAACCCTAACTTTTGCAATGCTAGCAGGATAGATACTGTGCCAAATCGTTAAGTAACTATTTAACTACACAATACATTTGAACCAGAGTAACCAGAAAAGCTTTATAGCACACAACATTTTCAACTTCATCCATGATTATAATAAACGTTAGCTAGAGGTGATTTACCTCTGTTTCTGACATTTCTGCCACGATCTCATCTTCTTTAAATACTCGGATATCAAAATCTTCAGAGCCAACAAGAAGCTACAAAAATAATGAAATCTACCTTAAAAAGGCTTAATCGAGGCAAGGAAATAAGAATCACAGACTGTTGTACAGAGAAAGCAAATAAACATTCCAAGTCCAGCAATGGAGAGGTTTCAACAGCAATAGGAAATGTTGCCAGTAGGACAAAGGGCACCCTCTGTCAGGACAAGCTTCCAGAAGTCCACGATTGATCGAGTACCAGTCCCACTTTTTTGGCAAGCTGAACTCTACAAAAGCACAGTGAAACATCTGGGGTAGGAATACAAAAAGATACATCAGGGCTATGCTCTTTTCTTGCTCCTATCATTTGTAGCTATAATTATGCACACCAACATACTGCATTGCCTGTGCTGGAGCAGGGCACGTACAGCTCAGTTCTGACTTACCACAAACTCCCTACAAACAGCTGGAAAACCTTTCACTGACCAGCCAGCCCTCATGTAAACACTCAAACCCAATGAATGCAAGTAACCATCACTGCCTCTCCTACAGGTGGTGGCTGCCACGACCACAAAGCAAGGGCAAAATGGGTTTCAGCTTGATGTAAACGATTACACAAATAGGACATCAGCAGTCAATCAGGTCTTCTGCATTCTCACTCCTTATCATCTCTGTATTTATTAGCTCGTTTCCTGTTTCCTAGGTTTGAGCAGGTAGAAGGTATTAACTGCAAAGGAGGTCCCATAGAATAGCACTTTCTAAGGCTGGTGGCAAGCCATCTGTTTTACAAATTGAAAGTTCTGTTTTACAAATTGAAAAAGCAAGGAAGAGTTCCACATAGTGCCTTGCCCATAAGATCACCCATATAAACAATGACAGAAACTGAATTATAAATCAAAGTTTAAAACTCGGTAGTGCCTTTCCCCACTGGAACCAATGAGCCTTCCATTTTTATTTGGCAGAATGGATACAAACGCATACTGAAGTTGGATGTAAAAAAAAAAAAGGCAAGATTTTTTCTTCTTCCAAGGTGAAGGTGCTTCAAATTACGACAAACTAAATTACACAAGCCTAAGCTTACTGTAGCTATTGAAATAATTTATCACAAATAAAATTGTAAGTGGTACAGGTTTCTTGACAAGCCATGACTCCACCATCTAGCAGCAACCAGCTAAATGCACAGAAAGCCAAGTCAGTTACTGGTGACCCTGCATCCCCTAAAGGTGCTTAGAAGATGCTTTACTAATTTGATTTTATTAAAGTTGTCCACCTCAGTGACTTTCATCCCCATGGACTCAAACGTGAAAAAGCAAGGAAAACCTCCCCCTCTGGCCCCCAAGTCTCTGGCACTGTTTACTTTCTCCCATCTTGCCAATCTAACATCCTAAGACAGTGACTTGAACGAATCAGTTTTGTTAGCTATTAAATGACAGAAGTCTAGTCACACAGGTTTAAAAATCGGTCCATTTTAAATGTAGACGTATTTTCACTGGGGGAAGAACAGAAATGAAGTTAGCACACCAACTTATCAGATAAAACAAACCAACAAAAAAAAAATCAACAGGTGTTTTTGGGCATTTTCTCAGTATTTCAATTGTAAACCAGATGCAGTTTCACATAAACCACAGCTTAAAAAAATCATGTAGATAATTAAGAGTAAAAAGAACCCAAAAAAATCTCAGAAATGGCACGCTGGGCTAACTGGCCGCATGTCAGTTCAGGCATCCAACCCTGCCTGGCTCAAAGCAGCAACAGATTATACCAACTGCTGAGAATGCATCTTTGTCAAGCATAAAAAAAGAACAAAAAAGCACTTACAAGCCCAAGTGCAAAACATTTACAGATAGTGCCACAGATCAGTTTCCCTGTTTTCTCCTAGAAGGCAAGAACCTTTATGCACTGCCTCCACTTTCTATAATCATCACCCTTCCTACAACCATTTTTTAAAATGCCCTAAAAGAAGCTGTGCTGAAATTGACAGTAAAACCTGCAAGAAGATTTTCTATTTCCTAACCATCCCAACCAAACAAAAGGTCTGCACCAGCACAGCAGCTATAAGAAACACCGAAGCTGTAGAGGCCATTTACATGTCACTATAAACATGACATAGTTCAAGGAAACATCACAAATGAGGATTTTCTGGGAATTCAAGAGAAGAGCTTAAATTAATTCTGATTAAAATTGGAAGCTGACAAAAGTAAGTACTTTTAGTGTGGTGACTTAACAGATGATTTATTTGCATCGGAAGTATACTAGGATGCCATTCTTTTTTCTTTAAAAGTCATGTTTATAGCAATGATCCTTCAATTCACACAGGATGGAGGAACATTTACAAAAACAGAAAATGCCACCCAAATTCACAACGTCACCCATCCATCGCAGTCTGCGTGATTAGAACAGCAGCTGTTTCCTATCATGTCTCACATCCTATCAGCAAGATGTGTGCTACTCTTTTCATTTTAAATGCAAAAAGTAAGGAACACGCTATTTCCTCACATCACTGTGGAGAAGAAACAGGGAGAATGGATGCAAAGACAGACTCTGTGAGTTTGGCAATCGTAAGTGAAGTGCTTCACAGCACAGCTTTTTAAGGGCTCACTTTCACGTGTAAGATGCTTGCGAGTTGTACCTCTGCCACTTCAAAAAATATTTATAAACATATTCAAAAAATATGACTGAAACAGATGCCTTGCAACTGATGATCAGAGACATTTCATTGTATTTCCCCTGTATTTCTGGCGCGGTTCAAAAAAACATGAGAGAAGTTTCCATTAGCGCTGGCCATCTATTCACCAAGGCAAGGCAGCAGCACTGTGGAGCCCCCCAGTATGCCTCGTTTCACACATTCCAAGTAGTGCCAGAGAGCAGGGCTGCTCCCCGTCTGTGGATTGAGCAATGGTGCCTGGTTCTGCCAGACTGGAGCCTGAAAAAGGGACAGCTTCCCCGCAGGGATCACTTTTACTGGTAATATATCAGTTGTATTTGATAACTCACTTTTTTTTTTCCTACCACTATAAGACCATGAAAACAGCTGAATTCATGTGTAAGCGGTTACAAACAAACCTCCGTTTTGCCATCACCATCAAAGTCGCACAGTGCTAATGAACGAACGTTGTCTCCAGTAACCTAAAACGAGAAAGACCATCTTCAGCACTGATAGCTGTCAGAAGCTACCCTTTTTATTATCTCAGCCACAATGAGGGCAGTCAAGTACTTGAGTAACATCCGAATGCACTAAATACATGGTCAAACACACAGAGTTTAAGCTCTGAAATAAATTAAGAAAGATCTTAGCTGTTCAACAACCAAATTAACGTATATCGTATTTTTAAAAAAAAATCCATAGCAGTTAGCGCCACCAAATGAATCTTTTAACAATATCAAAAGCATTTATGTGTAGCCCTACCGTCCAAAAAAGGTCATTTCCTTCGTAATCAAAGCCTTGCAGGGCACAGTTTCCACCAATAATAGCAAGCGGAGATGCAATATCTCCCAGCTTTCCAAGAACTATTGCATTGGCTCCATCCGAAACCTACAGAGAAACATTAAAGGAAAACAAAACAAAACAAATAATGTGACATCAGAGCACACAAATTAAAAAAGCTTCCAACGTTACCACATTTGTCTCCTTTCTAGCAGTGCCAGAGTCTTGCAGCAGAAGCTGGGTGTGTGTTTCCCTTCCGCTTTGTGGATGCAGTTGCAGCGTGGTTGTTTTAAGGCAAGACAAAACTGACAACCACCACTTCTGAAAGGGGCTAATGAGAAACCAGACATGAAGTCGGGCCCGCTGGTTAATTAGGGGGGTTATAAAGCCAAGAATTAAGGTGTTATGGCTACTTATGCACGTGTGTTGACCATTAACCTTTCACTATAAAGTGAGAAGCTGTGCTGTCACGTAAACCCAAGACCTCTTCAAGTTTTTCCTTATATTTTCTGATTCCTTGCTAAAACCCACAATTCCTGTCACTATCCATGACCTGGGCAGATTAGGGTGAAAAAATGAGCTTAGCTGAGCTCTAGACACCTAGCAAAATTTCTAAGTTTTGCCTTGCTAGGTTGATGTGTTATGAAAACGTGCTCTCCCTCACACATACGTGGGTATACATCCTAGTAACGCCTTGCTCTCCCTGATGCATACACATCCTATTAAAGCTTTATTTTCCGAAGCATTCCTGACAGTCTAAAGGGAAGGCGTTCTGAAGGCAGCGATGTAAGGACCGCAAAGGGCCAGAAGCACAACTGACTGACACTAGGTGCGGAGCGAACGCCAGGACAACCCTGCGGAGGCACGGAGGGAAGGCAGAAAGCCGACTCGCCTCTCTGTAAAACAAGTCCGAGTTGTTGTACACATCGTAGGCCAGCAGGCTGGTGGCGGTGCCCACCAGCAGGCAGTCGGCGGCCGGCTGCGGGCGCAGCGGCCCGGCGCTCAGGCAGGAGATGCCCTGGTTGATGTTGAGGAGCGAGACGGCGGCGTCCTGGCTGCTCGGCACCATGCGGCTCGGGCCGGGCCGGTGCCCCTGGCCGTGAGGGCTGTGGACGAAGACCTGCGGGGAGCGGGGGGCAGCGCGCCGTGAGGGAGCGCCCGGCGCCGCCCCGCGCCCCGCCGCCCCGCCGTTACCTTGCCCGCCTGGGTGGCGGCCGCCAGGCACGGGTGGGTCCCGTCGAAGCGGCCCAGCGCCACGGTGCGGGGCAGGATCTTGTGGCTCAGCTTCAGCGTGAACACGGGCACCAGCATGGCGGCGGCGGCGGCGGCGGGACGGGGACCGGCACCGGGAGCGGCACCGCGGGGCCTAGGCCTGAGCCTGGCGCCGCCCGCGCACGGCGCCGCGTCACGGGGCGGAGCGGGCGGGGGGGAGGCTGTGAGGGGCTGGGGGGGGCTCTTAGAGGGGTCGGGGGGTAGTTAGGGGGGTCGGGGGCAGTTAGGGGGGCAGTTAGAGTGGTGGGGGGGCAATTAGATGGGGGGCAGTTAGGTGGGGGGCAGTTAGAGATGGCGAAGCTGGGGGTGAGTTAGGTGGAGGGGCAGTTAGAGGTGGGGGGG
Organism: Oxyura jamaicensis; assembly: GCF_011077185.1. Taxonomy (NCBI): domain Eukaryota; kingdom Metazoa; phylum Chordata; class Aves; order Anseriformes; family Anatidae; genus Oxyura; species Oxyura jamaicensis. The sequence continues at coordinate 1,883,402 of NC_048903.1, read as the reverse complement.
CGGTTAGAGGGGTGGGGAGGCAGTTGGGGTAGTTGGAGGGGCACAGGGGCAGCTGGGGGGGCTGGAGGGGGCAATTAGGTAGGGGGCAGCTAGAGTGGTGTGAGGGCAATGAGAGTGATGGGGGGCAGTTTGAGGGGCATGGGGCAGTTGAGGTAGCACGGGGGCAGCTGGCAAAGCAGGGGGGCAATTGTGGGATTGGGGGGGCTAGAGGGGGCAGTTGGGGGGCTGGAGGGGCAGCCATGGTCTGGGGGCAGTTGGTAGCACCAGTGAGCCCCGTGCCTTCCCCTGGGCTGTGCCCTGAGGAACAGCAGCTCCCCGAGGTCAGGGCGGGTTTTTCAGCCAAGGCGAGGAGGAGAAGGGCCGTGAAAGCCCACCAGGAGTTAAATCTGGCCAGGAAAAAGGCACCTCAGAGCCCTTCTGCCTTCCTGCTGCTTGCTGCAGGCTGGCGCCTCCGTCCGTACTGCGTCTGTCTTCTGTCCGTCCTGCTGATGTACAGCAGAGCCAGGAAAACGGTGCCGTCCCCTTTTTAGCATTCATTTCTCTTAATTTAAAAAGCACAGTTAGAAAGAGCAGGACAGTCCCTTCAAGGCACACAGCTATTTTATTTAAAATAAAATCTCAGCGAGTTGTGCAGAGGCGAGGGCCTTCCCAGCCTGTTCTCATGGCCACCATCCATCAGCTCCGGGGCTCTCGTAAGCACCAAGAGTCACCATCACGCCGACCTGAGGATCCAGCACTCGGTGTTGGCCCCTTTGTAGCTCCCAGGGGAATTCGGCTTTACCAAAACACAGCTGGCACCATTTGTTGTCTTTCTAGGCAAAACTAGGCTGCGCGAGGAGGAGCTGGCTGTGGCAGTGGCAGGACGAGCATCGCTGCCCACCCAGGAGCTCTGTTCATTGGCAAAAACTTCAAATATCTCAAAATTCACCGTGTCCTTATCTGACTGGAGCTTCCTGCCTGCTGTTCCCTGGCAAGATGTTAAACCCTGCTCAGATATCGAGCAGTGGGTGGCTGGGTTAAATGTTGGCAAAAATCACCATCGCCAGCTCTCCGACGGGGGGATAGGGAGGGCTGGGGGAGAAGCGGTGGTGGGATGGGGATGGGGATGGGGATTGGGGTTGGGGTTGGGGCTGAGAGAGCTGTTGCCTCCCCAAAGGCATTGGCTACATGAGCTTTTTCCATGGGCACAGGACCAGGGCCACCACTTGCATGGTTTCTGGCACTGGGCAGATGCAGGCTATGAAGACATCAAGGGGAACATGGCATCCTTTTATTTGGTGTGCTTGCACGGAGGGGGTTGGTGTTGTGCAAGCTCAGACAAGTGTCTGCTCAACGTCCCGGGGGATTGCTCATCGCTCTTCCCTTGGCTTCTAATTCTGAAAATTAGCAAGTGGGGGAAAAAATGAAATTAAATATGCCCAAGGTAATGATACTTGGAAACTTCAGGTCACGTTTCAGCCAGGAGAGGCGGCGAGTAGTTGGAGCAGGTGAGTTTGAAGTCTGTGGGAACCTGAGAAACACAAAGGGAAGGAGCAGGGGAAAAAAAAAATCCGAGCTGCACACTGGGAAAGCATCAGGCTGGTGAGTTACGATGATGATGAGAGTTCAAATGATGCCTAATGAAGCAGGCAGTGCCAGCAACGCTGGGCAGTGGGACAGAAAGGCATTGGGGTCCCTGTCCCAGGGGGTCTACAGGAGCCCCCATCTTGGCTCTCCTGAGTGTTTTTATTTCCCAGCCAAAGCTTCCTCCATCCTCGCCCCTCGCTCCCCTTGGGGGCTGCAGTTCTGCCCTCATTAGACCTTGAAGTAATTCCCATTAACATTTATGAGAGTTTCAGGATCAAAAAGGGAAGCAGCCCTTTCATCTCCCAGGCATGCCCAAACAGACATCGCCCGGCCCCAAAACCTGCCAGGAACACCGGGAGCGCCCGGGGCATCCCCCCGGGGTGCCCACCAAGGGGGCTGCAGGGCCAGCTTCGCCCCAGCGGAGCCACCAGCACGTGGTACCGCTCCGCTAGTTCTTCATTAAGAGCAAATAATTAGCAAATCACCACCCTCCCTGCGTTGTTTTTTTATTATTATTATTTTCCAAGGGGAAGTCGATGCTGATAGCTGGCGCACAGATAAAAATACAGCACGAAGCAAAAGCCGCTCGCCCAGAGCCATAGGACAAGCCTCCGAAGCCAGCACCCCTGAGTCACAGCCCGGTGCGTTGCAACGCGGATCCCAAACAACCCACATCAAAGCCCGGTGCGGAGTTGTGAAAGCACCGCGTTATTGCACGCCGTGCAATTCCCTTTTAATGAAAAGCTGCTAAAAGCCTTCCGACAGGCAGCGGCTCTCGCTGAAGGTGCATTTCTCCTACGAGGGGCTTTGCAGAGCCCACCAAGGGCTGCGTTTACCTGGGTGAATGGAAACGTTGTGCCCTGCCTATAGCTGACCCGGGGGAGTGGGCACGGATGGGGCGAGGTGGGAAAGCTCCTGTTTTCCCTATTTCTGGGAAAATAAAGCCGCTTCCACGCATGATGTCACCCTGCCGACCTTGCGTCGCTCCCAAACGGCTTCCAAGGCTTCGTGCACGCACACTCAGCGCCGTGATTCATCCCCTGCCTCCTCCGCCAAGGGGCTGGCAAGCACCGGCACAACAAAACCACGTCGGCACCTATTTCCCGTGCTCCAAACGCTTGTTTATCATCAGCAAATAATGACCCCAGATACCCGCAAAATGAAAGTCGAGCCTGCTTTCTAAGCAGCAATCACCCCTGTGGTTTCCTCCTGGTTTTCAGCAGTTAGGATGTGTGGGCCAGGCTGGCCGGCTGCTCGTGCCCCCTTGTTTTCCGTGTTTCAGTTAAAAGGCTGAGCAGCGAGGCGTGGTGAGGGACCATGGACCCCAGTGACCATCCCTGGGGTCGCCATGCCGTGCCCACACCAATTTCATCACCCAGCCCATGATCCCTATCAAATTGAACCGTGATGCTTGGCTAGAGCAGCCCAGCATCTTCTGGGGATGCTGAGCCTGGCCAACGGACGTGTCGCTGCTCGAGGGGACACCGCTGGGGCACGAGGAGCCCTGGGGAGGCACGTGCCCATGTCTCCTGGGCAGGATCCACTGCGTGGTGGCTGTCACCTGCAGCAGACCCATCACCTGCCCATGGAGTCACCGCTGCCACCTGCTTCCAGCCACCCACGGCCGGGTGATGCGCGTGCCCGTCACGGGATGGTGGCACCTTGCAGCAGAGCACCTGAGCGAATCCGTCACCCGTTCCCCGGGATGGGAAGTCTCCCTCCTGCGGGAGGGAAGCTGCTCCCTTCCTTCATGCAAAGCAGAGGAGAAAAGGGCTCGTGGCCAAGCTGAGAGCAGACAGGAAAGAGAGCAAATGAGTCACGCAGGTTGGCTCCAACCTCCCTGTTCCTCGAGGAGATGCCACCAGTGTGGCCAAGCCTCCTCGAGGAAAGGGGAAGCCTGGGGAGCTGCCTGGCTGCCAGCACTCAGCCCTCACCTCAGCCTCCCCAGCCTTTAACACGACCCCCATCGCCGGGCAGCCTCCCCGCACCTCGGCCCCAGCAGCAGCCATGGCTCCAGTGCCTCCCGTGGCACCATGTCCTGTCTGCATCCCTCCGTCGGGATGCGCTGGAAGCAATTCCCTGCCCGGGCAAAGCTCAGCTCCTTGTTCCAGGAGTGGGGCACACATGGGACCTCCCTGTCACATCCCCGTGTACCCGGGCGGGTGGTGACAACCCCAGCTCATGGTGTGATGTGGGTGAATGGCACTGGCGCCACTCATGTCCCCAGGCACGGCTGTGTTTTCCTGCTCCTGAGTGCTCAGGATTGTCCCCGTGGGGCCCAGCCACGCCATGGGGAGCGGCTAACACCTTTGGCATGGCACCTGACTGCTGGCACGGTGACATTCAGCAGCGTGACATTTGTGTGGCACCTCCCAGGAGCTATTTCCACCCGCAGCCTGTTGCCAGCAGCGCTCTCTCAAGAGCCGCTCGGGGCCAGATTTGGGAGCTGGACCCAAGCATCCTGCTGAGGTTTGCACGCAAGTAGTCTTGGCATGCTCCTTCAGAGAGCCCCAGCCCCTTCCTGCATGTCTTGTCACCTAGCCTGCTTCTCATCTGTGTTGGGGACATGGGGATGAGCATCCTCCGAGCCTCAGCACGCTGTCAGGTGGCTGGGATGAGGAGCGAGCCCATCAGCTCTGCCTCCCTGGGGCTTTTCTGCGCACATTTCCCACCGGCGCCCAGCTCCGCCAGCAGAGACACGGAGACGGGGCCGCTGGCACCTTTCCCCACTAGGTCACCGAACAAGCTCCCAACGTGCCCAGACAGCTGGGTGGTAAAAATACTCCCTGGCCCCATGTTTTGGCTGGATTAGCATCGCCTCCAACGCGGCAGCGAGGCACCGCGGGCAAAAGCCCAGCCCGGATAAAACCCTGAAGCAAAGGAGTTTCCCAGAGCAGCCACCGTGGGCTGCAGGGACGAGTGCGTTCCCAGGTGCACGGCAGGCACCTGTCACCCCAAAAACTGCTCATGGGCAATGCCGGGAGCTGGCGGGGTGCTTCCCAACCCCCCCGTGCCTGGCCCCTGCTTCCAGGGATGCGTCTTTAGGGAGCGCCCCGGAAAATGGGATGCTCAGAGGGGAGGCACCGGAGCCCAGAGCAGCCACGGGGATTTTTCAGGGGCTCAGTGGGACGCTAAAAGCAGGGTGAGATGTGTCACTGCTGAAAAGCCCTGGGGGCGAGGAGGGGGCCACATTCACCATGGGGAAGCCTCCGCGCACAGGAGGGTGCTCCACGGCTGGCAGAGCCTGCTGGCCGTGGGGCAGTCGCTCCCCGCGCGCCGAAATTGCTTTCATTTCACAAAATAAACGCATCATTTCGCTCGCCCCTTCCACCCTGGATCCCCGCAGCTCTTTCGAGTGGGTGAGCAAAGCCACCGAGCCCAGCACCCGGCGGCCGCCGGCACAGCTGGCCAAGCCGACGGCAGCGACCTGGCTCCCCCGCCGCCCTCCTCGCGGCTAATTGAGCACGGAAATTAATTAAGGAGGGTGGGAGGGGGCACCGCGGCGGGGTGCCGGAGGGGACGCGGGCTCCGGCTGGGCCAGTCGGGCTCGTTGGTTTTGCTGCTGGCGGGGAGGGCGGTGGAGGCATGGGACGGGGTCTGGGGACCTCCACAGCGAGGAGGGGGCTGCGGTGGGCTCGTGTGATTTTTTTGGGGCTACATCCCATGATTTTACCAAAGTGGGTGCTTTGGGAGAGGAAACAGGGGGCGGCGGTGTGATGAGCTGCCCGTTCTCTGCACCCACGTGTCTGTGTGGCCGTCTGTCCGTCCATCCGTCCATCTGTCCCCGAGGCAGCGGTGACCCAGCTCGCCGTCACCCACCACCGGGGAGGGCATCGGGGCCCCCGTCGTGGCCGCCCGGGCGGTGAATCAGCAGCGCCCGGGGCAGCAGCCGGGCAGAGCCGTGCGCAGGCTGCGAGGGGCGGAGGTTTTGCACTCGCTCTCTCCCTGCCAGGGATAAATAGCAGCAGCGGCACGGCCGGCCCGAAGCCCAGTTTCCCATCGCCAACGCGTCCCGCAGCCGCAGCATGGACTCCCAGGACTGCCCTTGCGCCACCGGTAAGCCAACCCCACCGAGCGCCGCAGCATCCCTGCGGGGCTGCCCTGGCCTCATCCTGCCCAGCCCGGCCGCCCTAAAACCCTCCCCCGAGCCAGCCGCGGTGCGGGATGCGGGGCGAGGGATGTGGGATGTTGCTAGAGCAGCAGGGATGCTCAAGGACAGGATGCTGAGCCCGGGCTGCGGAGCCGGGGATGCTCTGCCTCCTCATCCCCCTCTCCCCCCCTTTCTTTTTCCCTCCCTTTCTCTCTTTCAGGTGGCACCTGCACTTGTGGGGACAACTGCAAATGTAAAAACTGCAAATGCACGTCGTGCAAAAAAGGTAAGGTGGTCCCCGAGCCCCTGGAGATCAGAAACACTTGTGTTTTTTTTTTTTTTTTTTTTTTTTTCCACCACACATCTGTAGGCACACCAAATCAAGCCAGGTTCGGGAGTCCCCTTCCCAGACATCAGTTCGCTCCTCCTGATTTTTTTTTTTTTCCCCCAGAGAGGGAGGTGACTTCCCATGAGCAATACAGGGCACCCCGTGTAACCCAAACACCAGCATGTCCCTCGCTGGTGTCCAAGGCTCAGCGCCAGGCAATGTCCTTGGGGGGGAGGGGGGGGGAAACCGGCACTGCGACATCCTCTGTTTGCTCCAAACCCACTCACCCTGGCCAGAAGGGTGCTGGGGGGGGGTCTGTGCGGGTA
>NC_048903.1:1867255-1876992 GCF_011077185.1 Oxyura jamaicensis | reverse complement strand
CCCCCCCCCCCCCACCCTTCTGAGAACACCCCCCTAAATTTGTTTTCCTCCCCTCCCAGGCTGCTGCTCCTGCTGCCCCGCGGGATGTGCCAAGTGCGCGCAGGGCTGCGTCTGCAAAGGGCCCCCCTCCGCCAAGTGCAGCTGCTGCAAGTAGGGGCCGGCGGGCAGCCCCCCCCCCGCCGCGCTGACCCTGGGGGCAGCCGAAGAAAACTAACTTTATTGTCTGTGTTTTTTATACGTGCGTTCTGATACCTTCAGTGTTTGGCACACGTGGCGTGCGCTGAGCTACCTAAATAAAGCGATGTGTATATAAACACCCGGCCTCTCTCTGGTCTCCGGTGTCGCACGGGGCGGCAGAAAAAAAAATTCTGGGGGGGGGTTGTGGCAAAGAGCCCACCTGGGGAACTCGCCAGCCTCATTCATGGGCTGGTACACATCTCGGGGCTTGTTTTGCTCCTTTTTTCCAGCCTTGGACCTCCCCTAGCACTCGCTCTGGGGTTAACACTTTCCCTTCACAACAAGGTAATTTTCTGGTTAGGTTTTTGTTGTTGTTTTTCTTTTTTATTTTCCCTCCCTCTTGTTACCCAAGGGCAAATCCCAGGCTCCCTCCTCCACCAAAAATCCTCCTCAGGGCTAATGAGCAGCTCGTTATTACAAGCGGTTCGTCAACAGCGCGGTAATGAAGGCTGTGCCGTGCCCATTTCCAGGGGTGATGTTTCCAGGGCAGGTGGGGCGGCAGGGCCGGGAGCTCGCTTTCCCTCCTGGCAGCGGAGCGGGGCTGCCTGGGAGAGCTGCCGGGGCTGCTCCTGGTGGGGCTTGGGGTGTGATGCCCACAGTGGGATAAAATGCCCGCAATGGGGTGCAATGTCCATGATGGGATGTGATGCCCGCAATGGGGTGCGATGCCCACAATGGGGTGGGGTGCGACGCCCACCCTGCCACAGGGATGCCTCACCCCGGTGCCGCTGCCTGTCCCTGTGCTCCCCAAACACATCCTTTCACCGCCCTCTTTTTGCTGCAAAAGCTTCCCTGACCCAACCACAGCTGCCAGGGCTGAGGCAGGGGCCAAGGGACCCCCACTCGCAGCGCTGACCCCCGGGGGTCTCCCCTTTGCTACCAGGAGGGCTTTTCCCCACGGTGTCCCCTGCAGTGCCACCATCCCCCCCAGCTTCCGACGTGCGCGAAGCACGCTCGCCTGCCACCGAATGTAGGTCACCGCAGGAACCCCACGGGCACGGGGCAGCTCCAGCACGTGGCTTCGGGCTAAATTGTGCCAGCACCGCCTGGACGGTCTGTCCCCATCCCACGTGCACTGGCTGTCCCCCACCTGCTGATCGAGGGGCTTCTTGCCCAGTGAGACGTAAATGCCATCCGTGCAAAAACATCGTCCGTGAGCCCATAACGAGAAGGAGGAACAATGGGGTCAGGCTGTGAAAGTCCCTTCACTTTGAGCAGCCTCTGGCTGATTTTTCCTACCTGAGTTTGGCCGTGCTGCAATTCACAGCAGCTTTTTGCATGTCAGGAGCCCGGGGACAGGCCTGTCCCCTCCCCAGGCTTTGTAGGGTGTGTCGAGTGGTTTAATGATGTTAGAGGAAAACACAATTCCATCTGAACCCCCCTGATGGCTCACATCGGGCGTTGTGGGGCACACAATGGGGTGTGACAGGGGTCCCTGGGGCACCCCAGTTTTGCCTTTCGGACACGGGGCCGTGACGAGGAGCAGCTGTCCTCTGCTCAGCTTTTGGCTGCCCTAACACCACAGCTCGCACCCGGCCTCCTGTGGCAGGCACGGCTCTCGGCCCCTTCCCAGAAAGGCCCCGGGTGTGCGGCCCAGGCCGTGCTCCTCCAGTTTCGTGTCGTGCGCACCGGGCCCGCGGCACCGGGGCCTACGGGAAGCGGTTTCGCAAGCGGCGTTTGCTGCCGCGCGTGGGCCCGGACCTCGACCTTTTCCTCTCGGCCGCTCGGCCGGCGGCCAACGCACGCGGCCCCGTGTTTACGTTCCCTCACGGCCGGGCGCAAAGCCTGGAGGAGGAACAGCAAGCCCCAAACCTTTGGTGCCGCAGACGAGCGCGGCCGCCGGCCACCAGCTCCGTGTCCCTGAGGCTCTCCCAGGCTTCGCACCAGAAATTCACCCCCAAATTTCCCCTTTTTTTGCAATAAAAGCTCAAAGTTGGGACGGCCTGTCCCTGGCTGCTGGCACCGTTACGTGGCGAGGGACCACGCTTGGGGGCCGTGAGGGGAACACCCACAGCTGTCACCAGGCTGCGATGGCCCAATTCTGGGGGGCCCCAGCCCCCTTTCCCCCCCACCCCATATGCAGGAAGCCGGGTGGGGGCGGCTGCTGGGGGTGCCGGGGGTGTCCCCATGCATGCGCGGGCCACCAAGGGGTGCAGGGGGGGGGTACAGGGGGCATGGCCATGACCCGGGTGAGCACGGCACGGTTGCGCACAGCACGGCCCCGCGTTGTGCACGGCCCCTCGGTGAGCACGGCCCGGCTCGGCACGGCCCCCAAGTGAACACGGCACGGCTTGGCACGGCTCAGCCCGTCCTATGAGCACGGCACGGCCCCGCTCGGCACGGCCCCGCTGTGAGCACGGCCCCGCTCGGCACGGCACGGCTCGGCACCGCCCCGCCGTGTGCAGCGCCCAGCGCCGCCCCGGCCCGATAAATAACGGGCGGGCGGCGGGACTCGGGACTGCTGCGAAACGAGCCGTGCCGTGCCGTGCCTACCCGAGCCAAGCCGAGCCAAGCCTTCCTTACCCGAGCCGAGCCGAGCCGAGCCATGGACCCCCAGGACTGCACATGTGCTGCTGGTAAGTGGGATTGGCTCGGTTCAGCTCGGCTCGGTTCAGCTCGGCTCGGTTTGACTCGGTTTGGCTCACGGTTTCTCTCCCTCCCCAGGTGACTCCTGCTCCTGCGCTGGGTCCTGCAAGTGCAAGAACTGCCGCTGCCAGAGCTGCCGCAAGAGTGAGTTGGGGTCTGGGGGTCCCTGCCCCATGGTGCCCCCATCCCTTCCCTGTAGGACCCCCATGGGGACCCCCCAACACCCATCTCCGCCCTGTGGGACCCCCATGGGGACCCCCCAACACCCATCCCTCCCCTGTGGGACCCCCATGGGCACCCCCCAACACCCATCCCTCCCCTGTGGGACCCCTATGGGCAAACCCCCGTACAGACACCCCCTGGGGACACCCCTGCCCTGTGGGAGCCCTGCACGCACCCCATAGAGACCCCCATGGTGATTTCTCCCTCCCTTTTCCCTGGGGTCCCCCCAGACTTTCAGGACCCCCATGGAGCCCCCCATTTTCCTCCCATTTAAACCCCAGCCCTGCCCTCTAGGTCACCCCATTCTCCCCATCCCCTGGGGACCCCCCATCGCATCCCAACCCCCAAACCTCACCCTTTGCCTTCCCACTCCCCTAATTCTTGCATTCCCTAAATCTTTCCCCCCCCCTAACTCTCGTGTCCCCCCCCAGGCTGCTGCTCCTGCTGCCCTGCCGGCTGCAACAACTGTGCCAAGGGCTGCGTCTGCAAGGAGCCGGCCAGCAGCAAGTGCAGCTGCTGCCACTGAGCCGCCTGCCTCCGCCTGTAAATAGCCAGCACGCTTCGGGGATGGGAGGGTGACAAAGGGGGGGGCACAAAAAAAAAAAAAAAAAAAAAAAAGCTTATTTTTACATGTTTTGTATCTTCCATACCCATGGAGAAAATAAATGAGTTTGGTTGAAGCTGCTGGAGTGCTGAGTGCAGACACCACTTGTGATGGGAGCGTCGTGCCCAGGGGATGGGGGCTGCCCCAAGCCTCCCCTGTCCCCCCCGTGGGCTGGGGGGGGACTGTGGCATCCCCAGAGAGAGGTTGGGGCTCTCTGTGTCCCCTGGGACAACCCCAGCAAACTGGGGGGGCTCTGGGTGCTCCCTGGCCAGGATGGGGATGCAGGACCCGTGGCATGGCCCAAGGCTGGCTCCTGAACCCCAGGGTTGGAAAACGGGGTGGGAGGGTGCTGGGTGCAGGGTGGGGGGGCCGTGGGAAGGCGCCCAGGCCCTGTTTTCCTTCCGAAAATGCCTGCCAAGTGAAAGCGTGGGCTGGGGAGCCCCTGCCCCTGCCGCGGGTGCTGCCTGCCCTCGCACGTCCCATGGGCGCGCCCTGCGCAGCGGGGCTGGGAACCCGGCTCGGCTGCCTAAGCAGCCTCCCGGCACCTCCTGTTGCAACAGAGGAGACAGGTTTGGGGTGACCTGCCTTGCCCTTAATTCATTGCATTGCATTTATTTATTTTAAAAATAAATCTCGTGGGAAGAGGCCTGTCTGGAAAGCGGGAGGGCTGAGGAATGGGGCTGGGACAGCGCTGTGTGCTGGGACATTGTCCCCCTGTCCACCACGCAGGGGGACAGGGGACACCCGTGATGTGACCTGGGGCTCCGGGGGAGTGTTTTTCAATGGAAAAATTCAATTTTTGTGATTCGCACCTAATGAAGCAGGACCTGCCCTCGCCCCCATGCACCTGTATTGTGGGAGGAGATGGGAAGCGAGGCTGGCACCAGGGGGTGACCGGGCCCTGGGGGGCTGCACCCAGGAGACATCCACACAAGTGGGAGACATGGGGGGACACCAGTGCCAGCGAGCAGCACATCCCAACCCACCCCAACCCAATTCATCGGTGGGGGTTTGCTGCCCTCTGCCTGTCCCAGCAGCCCTCCTTGGGGCACCCATCCCACCAGGACACCCAGCACCCACCCCACCGGGACATCCAGCACCCATCCCACCAGCACCCATCCCACCTAAAAGTCAAGAAAACTCAAAAAAATAAAAATAAAATAATAATAAAAAATATTTTTTTTCCCATTTGTGTGCATGCGATTTCAGGCGCTGTGAGCAAGCACCGCCTATCCCCGTTATTAATTGAAGCTAATTAGTGTGAGAAACTAAGTTGTGCTTTTGCAGTAGAAAACTAATTTTCTGTATTCGAAGGTAGCTGTGTAGCTACCTCAGTGGGGCCGTATCTTGCCTCGGGTTGGGTTTGGGGAGACATTGTGTGAATGAGATGCACTTTTAGTGCGAAGCGAGTGTGGAGTCCTGATCCGCGAGGTTCTGTAGTCCCGCAAGGGGATGAACGAAGTCCCCTCGGCTGGAGAGGGATGAAGCAAAAGAGAGACGAGCGAGAGTCTCGGGCGTTTGGGCCCTTGGGTGTACGGTACCCTGAGCACAGCGAGTGAGGTGCTCAGCAGTACAATCCACCTCTGTCCTAAAAAAAAACCACCCTTGGAAGTCCTGATCCATCCATTCTGAGCAGGTGATTGAGTTCTGATGCGAACATGGAGAGAACTGAAACTGCAACCGAGTGCTCCTGACTACTGAGACGGCAGTAAGAACGGCTGAGAAGGGGTGGACTCATACCGGGGTACAAGCATCAGTTAACCCTGATACCTGAGAGACTGCATGAACAAAGCCTTTAAGGTTAAAACTGTTAAAACTATCTGTTGTAAACCTTTAACTTCTCCTTAGAAGAATTCTTAATGAGTAAAAGGGATTGAATTACACAGAAGTGGAATGTTTCCAGGGAACGCTCCCTGGAAGTGGGGGAAAGGGGGGTATTTAATCCCCACCAAAAGAATCCTTATTAATTTGTGTTTTTTATTGTTTTTCTTAATTATTATTAAGAAAAATGTGCATATATACATAGAAATGATGTATTTTATGTTTATCTTAGTACCTATTCTCAATGGATTAGTGATAGGATGGAGGGAAAAATCAGCATTTCCAATGAATCCAGAACATCTCTCAAGTTCGATCTCAAAATAATTGTTGGTTTTGCACCCAGATGCCTAGAAAGACTGAAAAGGCCTTGTCCCTCATTGCTATTTCCAGCAGCAACTGTGTCTGGATTCTCTAGATTTCTAAAAATGACAGATCATACTAATATACATAATGCACACCAGATACAACATGAGAATCCTGTAACCGGATGGCCCGTCCCGAATGGCAAGGGGTGGTACTGGCTATGTGGCAATAAAGGCAGGAAGGTGTTGCCCCTAGGATGGAAGGGAGCTTGCACCCTGGAGGCAATCATTCCAAATGTAACTATTATTGAAGACCCACAAAGCCAAAGCCCCCTTGAGACCAGATGCAGAAGTAACCAGGCTCGAGATAATCCTTTAGTAAAATTCTCTAGCACTTCAGTTTTGCGAGGTGGTTTTTACCTCAGTTAAGGGTGAGTGAATTAGAAAAAGCTATTGTAAATATCTCAGAAAACAAAAACAAAAAATATTGTAAATATATCGAAGAACTAGAAAATAAGTTATATAAGTTTGCAAAAATAGTAGTCTAGAATCAAATAGTATTAGATTTATTAATAACCTCATAAGGAGGAGCGTGCACTGTAATTAACACTAGTTGCTGTATATATGTACGTCAAATGGGATGAATTTAACTGATCTGAAAAGTATTTTTTTGGGGAAAAAAAAAAAAAAAGAAAAAAGAAAAAAGAAAAAGATCCTACATAGAGTTGCTCAAGATGACGATTCCTGGGGATATAGAAACATTTGGGAGAAACTAATTTTGAGATTACCTGAATAGAATTGGCTCAAACAACTATTTGTTGGCATTGTAATAGTAATGGCTTTGTAGATCTGTCACCCCCCGTGGCATCCGAAGAAGAACATTGCACCTTAGTGATGGAAACTCAGGAGCGCGGTACGTGAAGAGGCGCAAAACCAACAATAGGAGCAAGGAAAGAGGAGGGAGGAACTGTGAGAAACTAAGTTGTGTTTTTGCAGCAGAGAACTGGTTTTCTGTATTCAAAGCTAGCTGTGTAGTCGTAATAAGGAGAAACGCTAAGTAGGTGAGCGGACAGTAGAAGGCCTCACTGCTCCAAAGTAAGGTAGGAGCTTGAGAAAAGCAGGATGAGCAGTGTGGGAACGGTAAAACAAAGATCACAAGTTCTCAAAACATAAGAAAGGAGAAATTAAAGGGTTGGAAAAAAAATCGTACATATGTGGTATAGAGGAGTGTTGAGTAGATTTGAACCTGTAGTACCCAGGCAAGGAGGAAACAGGAGGCGATCAGGCGCCGGGAAATAGGGAATAAAAGGTTATGATTTGTTTACTGTAATGCGCTCCTGACTGGCAGCACACCCGCCAATAAAATAGCTTCACAGAAAATCCTGTCTGAAGGAAATTATTTGAGACTTTTCTCACATCAGCGACCCTTAGGCCCCCCCCCTCAGCTTGCGGATGCTCTCGGGGCGAGGCGGCGGGGGGCAGCCTCGAACCCGCGACCTCCGGAGCCGCCCCCCTGCCGCGCTGTCTGCGTCCGCCTCGGTAAAGCTCTTGTCGCGAGGACACATGGAGGGCGGGAGTCGGCCGGGGGGAAGTTCACGGGATCGACCAATGGGAACGCGCGGCGCCGGGAAGCGCTTCGGCTCGGCCAATGGGAGAGCGGAGGAGGGGATAAAGGTGACCAATGGGGATGCGGGGTGGGGGCGCGCGGCGGCCGGAGCGGCGGGCTGGCAGGTGAGGGGCCGCGCGGGCGTGTCATGGCGGCGGGGGCATCGCCCCGTCCCCTCCGCTCCCCGCTCCTCATCCCCGGCCCCCTCCCGACCCCTCCCCGGGCCATGAGCTCTCAGCAGCCGTCCCCCGGCCTGAGCTCCCTCCACTCAGCCCCAAGCGAGGCTCCCGCGGGCCGCAAGCTCCTGGTGGGGCCTCCTGTGAGCCCCCGGGCTGGAGGGTCCCGGTCCCGGCCCCTCCCCGGGCTTTGGGGCTTGGCCCGGCCGGGGTTTGGGGGATGGGGGCGGGAGGGGGGCGGCGTGGGCGCTGGGAAGCTGGGCAGAGGAAAAGGGCCTGGGGGTGCTGCTCAGTGCCCGCCTGAACGCATGTGCCCGGGTGGCCGAGAGGGCCAACAGCATCCAGGTGGTGTCAGGAGCAGTGCAGCCAGCAGGGCCGGGGAGGTGAACGCCCCCCGTGCTCTGCACCTCGACTGCTGTGCTCCGCTTTGGGCCCCTCACTGCCAGAAGGACGTCGAGGCCCTGCAGCGTGTCCGGGGAAGGGCTACGAAGGTGGTGGAGGGCCTGGGACACAAGTGCTATGGGGAGCAGCTGAGGGCACCGGGGGTGTTTGGTCTGGAGGAGGCTCAGGGCAGAGCTCGTTGCTCTCCGCACCTACCTGAAGGGAAGCTGTGGGGAGCTGGGGTCGGCCTCTGCTCACAGGTAACCAGGGACAGGACCGGAGGGAATGGCCTCACGTTGCGCCAGGGGAGGTTCGGGCTGGCAATGAGGAGACATTTCTGCTCAGAAAGAGCAGTCAGGCGTTGGGATGGGTTGCCCAGGGAGGTGGTGGAGTCACCGTCCCTGGGGGTGTTCAAGGAGAGGTTGGACGTGGTGCTTGGGGACAGGGCTCAGTGGGTGTCATTGATGGTAGGGGATGGTTAGACCAGGTGATCTTGGAGGGCTTTTCCTTTTCCACCCCTAATGATTCTGTGGTGGGCAGCAGGTACCGAATGAGAGTGGTGGCTCAGCCTTTCACTGTGCCCCAGCTCATAAGCCGCTTTCACCAGCAATACCGCTGACTTCTTGTGCAAAGCAGGTGAAGATGACGATAAAGTTTTCTTGTAGGGCATCTCAGCTGTAGAACTAGAACCCTTCCTTCTGAACCTGAAGAACAATATCTGTCAGTCCCCTGTAGCTGCCTTTGTGTGACAGGTGGAGCTGTGGGCGTGCTGGAGTCAGGCTGTAGCTGCCAGCTGTAGTGACCCATCCCACACAGCCCAAGTCCCCATCGTGTCAACAGGGGCTGAACTCCAGTCCAGGTGCCAACGAAGGACTTCATCAGAGGAATCAGAACTGTCAAATGAAATGTGGTACCTAACAAGTGGTCACTTGGCCACCCTGCAGAAGTCGGTGGCCTGCTGGGGTGGGAATCGGGTGCTGGCAGCAAGTACTGAGCCTCTGGGAAAGGGGCAGAGGGCTGGGATGGAGAAGCTGCCAGCTGAGTCAGTTTTTAGGGGACTTTAGGCCTTTGTGAAGAGCTTCAAGGCCAGCTGGCAGATAAGTCAGCATTGACAAGTTCATGGAGGTATGTATGGGAATAAAGCGTTTAAAATGCCAGCTGCTGGTTCCACATTAAGCAACGAGCAGGGCAGAGGAGAGCCGTGTCCCCTCGCTTGTCCTTTATCACTCTGCGAGAGAAATAACTGAATGTCAGTGCCTTTAAGACCTCAAAAGAAACATTTTTATGCAGTTTTTATTGTACACGTGCTGTACGAGCTCTTTGAGACCGAGTGCTTAGTAGCAGGCATAGAGGGACTGGACACGTACAGATCTCCCTCCAGATGAGTTCACCAACAACCCCTACAGGGCTGGATTGGTGGGGGCAGAAGAAACAGTAAGTGGAAGTGTTGGTTACTGCGTGGCCTGTTCGGGATTTTCCTGCGTCAGCCTGGTTAAAGGCTGCTTACTGCGCTTTGCACAGCGGAGGGCGATTTGCTGGAAATGGGCAGCAGACGTTTGGGTTGTACTCGAGCACTTCTGGACATGGAAATGAGACAGGAAGAGCCCTCAGGGGTTGAAACAGACAGGCTCTCTCCGCTCCTGGTGCAGGGTCAGTAGGTCCACACCACTTCTGCCTTGTCCTACTCCTAAAAGCTCCAGTGACAGCGTCTGGCAGGAAAGCACATCCTCACTCTCCCCTCGGGTCTTGGCTTGGTGGGTCCCCTCGGGTCTTGGCTTGGTGGGTCCCCTCGGGTCTTGGCT